>NW_007439128.1:0-424 GCF_000475195.1 Diaphorina citri
TCATGAAGAGGTCAGTGTGAAATGACCCTAACACATCCCCCACCCCCCCAGAACGTGTGTTTGGACGAAAATTGGTAACTTCCCCAACATCAAGTTACAACCTCAATGCCGATGGTGTTATGAATGATGAAACAGAGCTTTTATAGATGGAAATATTATAGACCAACCTCAGTGGTGTAGTGAAATATGGAGCTTTTATAGATGGAACATTATAGACCAACCTCAAGTGGTGTAGTGAAATATGGAGCTTTTATAGATGGAACATTATAGACCAACCTCAAGTGGTGTAGTGAAATATGGAGCTTTTATAGATGGAACATTATAGACCAACCTCAAGTGGTGTAGAGAAATATGGAGCTTTTATAGATGGAACATTATAGACCAACCTCAAGTGGTGTAGTGAAATATGGAGCTTTTATAGATG
>NW_007439129.1:0-424 GCF_000475195.1 Diaphorina citri
AATGAACGAAAGGTGGGGTAAAAAAGTATCAATGTAATGAAGCCATGTTTGGAAAAGTAAAATCCAAACATGGCTTCAATACATTGATACCACCCGCATCTTATTATTTTTGCAACGTACATAGGTAGGTGATAGGATATACTTTGGCTAAACCTGGTTTTCAAGGTTGGCCATTTCTGTATTAAATACCACATGGGTTTGGTCTGGATTAGATGTAAATGAATGTAAAGGTTCCTACATACGTACAACACGAGCGATCAGTCCATTGGTCCTCAGTACCTATAAACGGATTTGAGTAAAATAAGAGTGCCGGTACTATGGTCAAGGCTCCGTTGAGGATGCTTCTATTCATTAGCATAGTTTGTTTATTTCCTCTTGGGTTCGTAATAGGTACTAAACGAGGGTCGATTGTCGGTTCTCCATT
>NW_007439130.1:0-424 GCF_000475195.1 Diaphorina citri
GCTTGCGCATGCAGATTTGTTCGGTTTGCACAAAACTGTGAGACCGGGCCACAGCTATTCCGTCGTTTTTCGTCAACAGCACCAGAGTGTTCTTTTTGAAGTTGACTCTCTTTGATGATTAGGTACCTACTATAATGTAGACTCGATACCAGATCACTCGATTTTACGGTGTTACCTCTGACAATACCTCTGTAGCCACCACTGGTGCTAGGTTCAATGCATTTAGTGCACCGTGCATCAGTCATCATCATTGCGAAGTATTGTAATTTCATTGTTAAAACTGTTCTTTTACAGCATATTAAATCGGTAAAGAAGATTTAGCTCTTTTTTGCAACTCTCCAGTTAAGTATTCTATTGAGATGCCTCCCAAGTAGTAGGCATATACAACGAGGTAGGTTTAAGCTAATGCCTACATGAATGCCTA
>NW_007439131.1:0-424 GCF_000475195.1 Diaphorina citri
TATTTCCGAATCTGATTGTGGTACAATGATAACTCTAAATGTGGTTCATAATTTAGGTATAAGATTTGGAAATCTCTTGAGGAAGAGCGATTTGCAGTAGAATTAAATCAATAGAGTCCAGCAGAAATCGTATGATAAATTGAGTTCTACATATGACGAAAAAGCCACCCTCAAGTTAACTACGAAAGTTACTACCTACATATCTAAGTAGAAAGATCTTGGGAAAGAGGAAAAAAACTCGAAAATCTTTTTAAAAAAATCTAGAAATTTAGAACTGGTTGTAGAGTTGTTTTAAATTGAAATACCTACCTTAATATTTCAAATTTGAAAGGCTTTTGTGGGTGCATAATTGTACAGGCCACAAAGAAAGTTGTAAGCTCCCACTATTCTGAATGGAACCTCATTCCCAGATCTCGTGCTGTGA
>NW_007439132.1:0-424 GCF_000475195.1 Diaphorina citri
TGAAACGAAGAAGAATGACTTGTTGATGGTCATAGTTGAAGAGACGGACTTCCTGAATCTGTCCCCAGGTATTTTTTTTTCCCCCCCTATTAGAATAGAATACACCTTGTTTTTCCTGCTTGGGATAGGACTGGAAAGTCCTTTGCGGGTCCAAGGATATTGTCTAACCAAGGTTTTATACAATTTTGTCATTTCACATCCCCCCCCCAAGAGGTTTGATAGAGGGAACTGTAACTGCTAAGGTCTTATCGTCCCGAAATTGAAGAGAAAAGCAAGACAGGATATGAGAAATCCAGCCGTTCCGAGAACGAACATTATCCCATTAGGATAAAATCGGCCCCGGGCGGGAATCGAACCCGCGGTCTAGCGCTTACATGGCAGGCGCGCTACCCTCCAAGCTAACTAGAAAAACAAGGAGGTAAAA
>NW_007439133.1:0-424 GCF_000475195.1 Diaphorina citri
CTATACATAGGTAATATTCTAAGGTCTTATCGACCCGAAAGCGATAATAATAACAGGTTTAGAGACCATTAAAGGGACTTTTCAGTCTCATCCTAGCAATATAACCAGAAGGAACACAATCAATCCTATTATATTACCAGTAGACCATTTCATTCCAGATAGACCAGATACCATGACCAGGGAACCAGATGGTACACCATGGGATGTCAACTGTGACACTTGTGACCTTGTCATCTATCTTGTGACAAAGTGACATCTTACGAGACATGGAGGTTCTTGTATGGGAAATCTCGTTTATACTGCCAGAACAGGACTGAAAAGTCCCTTTAAATCACATAAATCTTAGGAGACATGGAGGTTCTTGTATGGGAAATCTCGTTTATACTGCCAGAACAGGACTGAAAAGTCCCTTTAAATCACATTT
>NW_007439134.1:0-424 GCF_000475195.1 Diaphorina citri
GCTGTGTGTGAAAGGACTCATTAAACACTCATTGACTAGGCGAAAAAAAAACCGCGAGAGCGGAATCCGCACGGTAAAAATCCACTCAGTGTGAAAATCTGTTGATGAAATCAACCCATAGAAGACTTTCACAACTTGACTTGGATTATTCAAATTACCATTTATTTAAATATGGATTTTCAATCTAGATTCTGTGAAAACCCTAACCAGAGTTCCCAGCTCCAATAACCACCAACTTTTTTTACTGATCACTTCAGGGCCGGATTAGCCCCCTGTGGGGCCCGGGGCAGTTTCAAAGGCATGGGGCCCCCAGTTTGGGCTGATCGAACTTAAAATTTTCAGTGCTGCAGGCGAAATTTTTCAAAAAGTAGGTAGATATGTGCCTCATGCTTTGTCACAAGTTAATTTTTGACGTACCTAATTC
>NW_007439135.1:0-424 GCF_000475195.1 Diaphorina citri
GGGCCCCCGTTACGATCTTTCAAAACATTACGATCCCCCAATACAGTTGCCACGCATATCAATACATATTCATATGCGGGGGAATAAATCTATTGTTCTGTTTCAAAGGTTCAAAATCAACCATTCTTTAATTTTATTCTTTATAGTGATTGACAGGTTTTGTATTAGTGTCACCCCTTTTTTTTAGATATAGTTACCTACGTACATAAGACGTGTAGATAGTTTTATTTCTGTTTTGGTACATAATTATGTATTACGTAGGGTTACCCATTCATACGTAGAATTACCCAGAAGACATTTTTTCAAAGCAGGACATTTTCTAAATCGTAAATTTATCCAAAATTACAATAGGTACCAAGTTAAACAACAATTGTCGATATGAAAGGACGTTATTGTTAAAGTCTCAGCTTAGGCAAAAGAATCT
>NW_007439136.1:0-424 GCF_000475195.1 Diaphorina citri
AAGGACAGGAACAACAGGAAAGATTAAAGCAAAGGTTTGTGGAAACAGGAGAACCTCTGTTGAATGAGAAGTTGAGACTGAATCAAGACTCTAACAGAGAGAGAATCGTAAAGCAAGACAGACGGGCAGGAATACAGCGCATGAACCGAGCAGGAGAATATGAAGAGGTGGAACCTGTATTCCGTCAACCACCGTGTGTCACCAGACAGTCGCCGAATAGCGAGGAAAGTGATATGGAGGTTCCTGAACCACAGGCTAAACCTTTCCTTCCTATTCCTGCAGGCCAGCCTAAGTCAGGCCCTATCAATCCTGCAGTACAGGCTAAATCGGGCTCTATCAATCCTGGAGTCCAGACCAAGTCAGTTCCTATGAATGCGCCTGTTCCTACGGTTGAGACCAAGCCAAGGCGTCGCCTAGGCAACCA
>NW_007439137.1:0-424 GCF_000475195.1 Diaphorina citri
CAGGCCAAACGAGAATAGTTACCTGGACACAAGAGTTTGAGTTAGTCAAATTATATTGCACAGAAATCATTTTTGGAATTTTTTCAAAATAAGAATTAATTATCAAGAAGAGAAAATTGATTTATGTTTACTTTTTTTCTTCTATCCCCCCACTCTTTATGTATGAAACCCTGTCTCTAGCTGGTATACTGATCTCATTAGAACATCGAATGAGAACAAGGACCCCAAAGTCCTTCTGAGTGCTAAAAATTCCACAATTGTACGTTTAACCTTACAATATCTCGATTACAATGTAAATGTAATGTTTCTTGTCTCGAATTCAAGTGTTCAGATGTTATCATTTAACAGACCCCCAGGGAAATGCATTACAAAGTAACACCGTATCCTCAACATTTTTGTTTTCTTCTAGTTAAACTCAACGTCC
>NW_007439138.1:0-424 GCF_000475195.1 Diaphorina citri
TGACTAATTTCTTTGGATCCCAATTCCAACCCTTTGTACACATGTGAAGACAAAAGTCCCGAATTCCTCATTTGTCTTCTGTGATGTTACATTGTGTTTCCTAACGATATTTAATTCTAGTAATGGTCCTAATTCGGACCTTTCGGTATCAAAGGCGGTTTTTCCTTAAATCACCTACTTAATTTTATACATTAGTTTTATTTATTGAAATTGGTGTCTTTGTTGGATTTGACTTTAATTATTAGATTTAGATTTTCATTTCCAGTTTCCATACTTTCATTTAATTTTTGGATTGAGATTTTTCTAGATATGTAGTCTGTTTTCTCTCAAATACTTACCTATTCATCTAAACTAAAAAGAGTAAAGACCAAATAAAAACTTTTTAAGGGCGTCTAAACTCTAAAATTTTGCGTAGACCAAAAAA
>NW_007439139.1:0-424 GCF_000475195.1 Diaphorina citri
AATATATTTAAAAGCTTGGGCGCTAGGTATATAAAATGTCTTCTTACTGTTTCTTTTTTAATATTGTATAAAGGTGTACATTAATTTGTTAATTCCTCTTAAGGTCGGTCACTCACGCTCTGACAGCCTGAAAGCTTTAGGTCTGACTGTCTGAAAGCCCTAGGTCTGACTGTCTGATAGCCCTAGGTCTGACTGTCTGATAGCCCTAGGTCTGACAGACAGTCGAGTCGTAGCGTGAGTCGTGGAAAAAGCTTCTGACTTCATATCGTCTAGCGTCTGAGAGACCTAGGTTGGAAACCACGCACGTTCTAGCGAACGTGGGTCTGTCAGACAATTAAAGCATGAACTGGCCGGCATAAAATTGGACACTTGATTTAATGAGAAAGCTGCTGGTTGAAGTATTTTCCTTCAAGTGTTATTTCAG
>NW_007439140.1:0-424 GCF_000475195.1 Diaphorina citri
GTCCTCAAAGCGCGGGGCCCTCAAAAGCGCGGGGCCCGTGGCAGTCTGCCATTCTGCCTTATGGGTAATCCGGCCCTGAGGATACTATACTTACAACAGCAAACAATGTTGGAGTTCTTTGAAACCTTGTTTAACCCTAGGTATTTGTAATATTTCCTGCTGAGTGAAAAGACAAATTTTAAAAGAGAACACAATGGCTTTTGTACCCTATAAATATGTAGTTCCTTTGAATTCTTTGTTGAATATGTGAAGTACCTACTACCTACCTGTACCAATATTATTACCTTCCTACATTGATAATTCTGGTTTAGAGTAGAGCAGGTTTTTTTCGGGAGAGTGTCAATAACTTGTATGCTGAAGCAGCCGAAGGTACAGTCAGAAATTACATTTCTACTTTTATAAAGCTGATTTTTGTCATAAAATG
>NW_007439141.1:0-424 GCF_000475195.1 Diaphorina citri
TACCATCATTTTAATGCCCCATAAAGCGCCTTAAACGCATTCTGACAAAACGAGAATCACCGAACGACTTTTGAATAAACCTAAATGAAAGAGAAGAATCAACTTCATATTTTTGGGACTTTTCCATTTCCTTGCTTTGTTTTCTAAACAAAAAATGAGATTTTACCAACGGAAGAAATTCAGTTTTTGCCAGAATGGTGAATGATCCAGAAGTTGTTTGGTTCGAATGACTGTCAAATCAAGACTAATGTCAACATCAACTTGAATTTTCGTTTAGATGCCTGAAAAAGAATGGCCTATCCAGCGGTACATTCAATGTTGTACTAGTTTCTCTTCTTCTTCCATTTTTACCAGACTTATCGAATACCCCACGTATACCCACCAATCATTCCACTAGGAACGTAGGTACATTTTTTTTTTTTTT
>NW_007439142.1:0-424 GCF_000475195.1 Diaphorina citri
TGTTCCTAACAAAAATAATAATTCCGGAAAAGATCTTGACAGCACTAAAAATTTCGGGCTTAATATGAAGAGCTTGGTCATATTTCCCTTACGCAATGTTCAGGTAGTATAAATGGTGGGAAATGGAACAATACCAGGCAATGTTTCATTTCCCTATTCCCTACCATGACCACTATGAAATTTCCCTATTTCCTACCATGACCACTATGAAATTTCCCTATTCCCTACCATGACCACTATGAAATTTCCCTGTTCCCTACCATGACCACTATGAAATTTCCCTATTCCCTACCATGACCACTATGAAAATTGCGAAAGAAAAATACGACTGTTCTAAGTTCTAAGGCCTACTGTGAAAAGGATCTTGACTATAAAAAAATGTACACTTTGACTTAACCCTTTTCTGCTCCTATTTGTCTTTTCA
>NW_007439143.1:0-424 GCF_000475195.1 Diaphorina citri
AGGGTTCGAAGCCAAAAGTGCTAAAAATAGAGTCAGGCAAACAAAAACAAAATTTATTCCAAAAAGGATGTTGTCGACATTAAACCTATTCAGCGGAAAATTTAATCCACAGAATTTTGGATCGAATAGTGTTAACAACAAGACTTTGCAAGCTTTATCTTAATAAGGTAGCGGAATAGTTCGAAAGTTTTCCTTTCTGCTAATAATGTAATTTTGTTAATATAGAACACACATGTCCACTAATTTTCACTGCCTGGTGGTGTAGGCTTTGGTACAAAATAATGGTTTATTTTGCATTGGACTCTCCAGACCTTCTTGAAATTCACAAGTTCTTTGAGTTAGTACCGTAAATTTACTTATTTGAGTTGGTACCGTAAATTTACTTATTTGAGTTGGTACCGTAAATTTGTCCAAAAAATGATGA
>NW_007439144.1:0-424 GCF_000475195.1 Diaphorina citri
CATTATTTTAGAATGTGGGGATGCATTCAAAACCTCATGAAGTGTAAAGACAATTGAGTGTTTTCTTTTAGCAAAAAAATGACAATATAAGTGTTAGAGTCGTTATAGACAATATAGGAAAGACAAGACAATAAAAGTACTGATGTAAAGTATAACGATGAAATATTTATTTATTGTTCAATGTGGCACCTCATTAGAACATAAAATGATTGGATATCTACGTTTTGATAAATAATGAGTTAATGAAACATTCCATCATTGGCTTAGTGACCTCATTAGAACCAACATAAAATGATTGGATATCTACGTTTTGATAAAAAATGAGTTAATGAAACATTCCATCATCGGCTTAGTGAAACATCTTATCCGGGGGCTTGATGAAACATCCCATCAGGGGCTTGATGAAACATCCCACTGGCTAATT
>NW_007439145.1:0-424 GCF_000475195.1 Diaphorina citri
TCAAGGCAGTGTGGACGGTTCAGTCGATATCGATCGACGGCCGGTCGACTATGTGTGGACACACCTTATTACCATTCTTTTCTCTTCTAAATGGGGAAACTGAACCTAAGACGCAATTCAATAAATCTATGTATTCTCTTCTGCATGTAGGGAAAACAAAACTGGATAGGTTTCAATATGTTCAAGCTAAGTAGTTGCCATAAGGCGCAATTCAATAAATCTATGTATTCTCTTCTGCATGCAGGGAAAACAAAACTGGATAGGTTTCAATATGTTCAAGCTAAGTACCTAGTTGCCATTTTGAACGAGACAAGACAAATGGCAGAGACATACAGTGCAAATTATTGCGCGCTGTTGTGCAATTCAATTTGAAATTACATTCTTACATGTTACACCATGAGACGAATGTCTTTGTATTTTTGGG
>NW_007439146.1:0-424 GCF_000475195.1 Diaphorina citri
CTCCCTTCTCTCCTCTTTCTCTCGTCTCTCAGTCTGAAAAGACTGAAAAGAGAGAAAGAACTGAAAAGAAATTGGCATGTCTAATGTATATACAACAGTTCAATTAGGTACCTACCTTGATAATATTAAAATACGAGAAATGAAGTAGGTGTTAATAAATTCAATACGAAGGATAAGTGATAAGTTAAATTACATATCTACCACATACCCACAACAGAGGTAGGCAAGTGACTTGTGGATAACTGCCTATTTTAGTCACCCCAATTAACAAGTTGAGTTGGTATGTATGTAGGTACACACTAGGTACCTTTCTAAAGTGTGCAAAGAAGGGCGTAGACTAAGGTACTGTAGATAATCCCTATATTTTTATGCTACCAGATTTTTAGGGGAAACAAAGGGAAAAAGCTAATCCTCGAAAATATTA
>NW_007439147.1:0-424 GCF_000475195.1 Diaphorina citri
TGTACATGACAGGACAGAGCTGATTTTATTCTTACTCTTGTGCTGATTTCATGTTTTCCATACAAAAAAGAGACGGGAATATTCTGGAGAGCTTTCCGAAATTCCGAAGAACAGATGAGACAGTTTTCTCAAAAATTGTCTTCAACCTGATAAAGTAGCAAAATGGTCCTCAGGAGCTATTGTTTCGTAATCTTCATTGGATCGCCAAAACTCTGAATTGCTAAATTATTTGTCTTACAGGTTCGATTAGCATAACTTGTTTGACAGTTAGCTTCGGATACAACTAAGGACGTCCCAGCGTGACGTATTGAGAATTATTGTCAGAATTTCAGATCGTGTGGGTGGATGAATGTTAAAATTTGATGGGACACACAGACACACATTGGGTAAGTCCGAACTAAGATGGTTTCAAATTCAGACACGG
>NW_007439148.1:0-424 GCF_000475195.1 Diaphorina citri
AAAAAAAAAAAAAAAAAACAGAGCTACATTTTTTTCTATTTTGAAGCTCAGTTGAACGTTGGCCCTTAATTATAATAATAGGATGAAGGGAAATTTTCTATTGAACAATGGGTACTTGATTAGTGCCAATATTCTACCCTTGGGTTAATTTGACACTTTGAAAGCCACAGATAATTCGACTCGATAAGAACTGGGTTTTGTCAAAACGTAGAAGACGGGCTTAGGAACTGAAGGTTGTGAGGCTTCAAGAGAAAATAACAAACTGTCATATTTGGATGATAATTGAGTTGTGCCAAAGCAAAAGGGTAGTCTGGAGCTCTTAAGTCAAGTCTTTGGAGGCTGGTTCGATTCCCGGCCGTGGCGGATTTTATGGTAAACAGATAAAAGGTTCGTTCTCAGAACGACTGGCTTTTTCCTATCGTGC
>NW_007439149.1:0-424 GCF_000475195.1 Diaphorina citri
CAGTACTGTACATTCGCATTAAGCCACATTATTTTTCGTCCAATTTGGCCAGTAAATTTCAATCCTTATCCGGGATTCGAACCCAGCACCTCCAGGTTGAGAGTCCGTTCTCGACCACAAAGGTGGGTTCGTTGCTTAACCTCAATGATCCGTTGAGAACTTATACATTTTAATGATATAAAAATGGAAACCATTGGAATTTGGCTAATTTGGTATCTCAAATTTACCCTGACCTACCCTAACTTGAATTGCATTACTGCAAAAGAGGGTCAAGGGTCTGAAGAGGTCTGACTACCCCTATCCACGCATCCACCCTATAATGTACGAGTAATATTATGAATAGGACTGTATGCCACTTTGCCCTAAATCAAACGCAAAAAAATGTCCAATACATGAATTTATGCTACAGGGTTAGGCCGGGAAC
>NW_007439150.1:0-424 GCF_000475195.1 Diaphorina citri
AGGTACTATAAATTAGTAGAGATAACTATTATGTAGTATTAAGATGATAAAACAACATTAGTATTAACTATAGTATGATAAATTGATTAGGATTAGTCAAAACCAGGTTATTCCGTTTTGATAAGATTGACCTTTGAGACCCTTTCATAAGTCCTGACCCACTGATTAACGTCACTGATTACCGGTCACTCAGACGGTCTGACAGACCTAGGACTCAGATAGTCTGACTGGCCTAGGACTCAGACAGTCTGACTGGCCTAGGACTCAGACAGTCTGACAGACCTAGGACTCAGATAGTCTGACAGACCTAGGACTCAGATAGTCTGACAGACCTAGGACTCAGACGGTCTGACAGACCTAGGGCTCAGATAGTCTGACAGACCTAGGACTCAGATAGTCTGACAGACCTAGGGCTCAGATAGTC
>NW_007439151.1:0-424 GCF_000475195.1 Diaphorina citri
TGATGTACATAAAACAGTGGGTCATTTATAAACATTTCTTTTACTTAGCTCTTTTCAAAACGTCCAATTCACTTCATATACTGCAGACTATAATGTCATCAGAACCTACGGGTATGTTATTATGTATTACCTATGGTCAAAGTTCCAGAACAATACCTAACACCATATAGATGAGTACTAATAGACCATAAGTAACTCCTATATCCCTATCTAAACATGGCATCTTTATGGTACCAATAAACTCGTTAGCAGCTTGTTCTGTACAATTGTACTTACTTAATATGTACAATGTATCTGCATACAACTCCTGGCTAGTCCGCAAGTCCGCACTACAGGATAGTAGTAGCTTAGTAGATATAATGTGTAACACTTGTAACAGCACCGAAAACATGGCAATTGTTTAAAATGGTATACTGAGGTTATC
>NW_007439152.1:0-424 GCF_000475195.1 Diaphorina citri
AAGAGGAAGGAGAACGGGATAGGAGAAAGCCGGCAATTCCGAGAACCTAATCTGTTAAGGCTGGCATCTCTAGAACTTTGCTAGATTCAAAAATTGTCATTCCTTCAAAAGTTATGATGGGGAGGCCACCTTAAACCCATAAAATAAACAAGACGACTGCTGGGGCAGACTTTTTAGTCAAATTCTAACAGGAGAAACAAGGTTTGTATATTCTATTCCTATTCTATTACAGTAGAACCTCGATTATTTCGACCCCAAAATCAGTTTAAAAGAGGGTATTTTTGAATAATTTTGTTCTTTTCTATCTAAATTTTGCCCCCTTTTCCATTGTTTTATACGGAACCTACGGAATAATTGAGGTTCTACTGTACGTGAACCATACTGTATAGGCTACAAAGCTTACCTTCACAAATATGAGAAGGGA
>NW_007439153.1:0-424 GCF_000475195.1 Diaphorina citri
CCATTTGATAGGCCATATACATAACTACTTGGATAGAGACATAAGTGTTTAGATAGGAGCGGATAATAGATTAGGCTATTTGATAGCTCTTGACCACAGCATGTACAAGTAGTAGCCTGTTAGCCCGTCCAAGTCTGAAGAGCTCTTCTGGAATAGTGTCAGGAGATCCCTGTCCATTTTAGGACCAAGTAACTAACACCCAAGTTTCGATTTTTAAAGTCAA
The DNA here is from genome assembly GCF_000475195.1 of Diaphorina citri. NCBI lineage: Eukaryota > Metazoa > Arthropoda > Insecta > Hemiptera > Psyllidae > Diaphorina > Diaphorina citri. The sequence goes on from NW_007439153.1 coordinate 224, forward strand.
TCAATCCCAATGTGAAGAGAACAAGCTGGGTCCGTCCCTCCGGGAATTTTTTAGCCCGTAGTTTATTCGATCGTGATTAAAGAATACCTATGTACCTACCTAATTTGTTTAATATTCAGTTTATTATCATTATTCTTGATTTGATTTTTTTAATTTTACTTTCATGTAATGATTTAAAATCAAGACTAGAGCCCGTTCTCC
>NW_007439154.1:0-424 GCF_000475195.1 Diaphorina citri
TTATTCTTTCTCATTTGGGAAACTTTTTTTGTTTTTCTCCTTCTTTTATCCCTGTTTTATATACCGTCATGTTTACCCAGTATAGGAAATGCAGATAATGAAAGAGAAGTGTGGAAAACAACAAGGGGAAAAAAGTTAAATACTTATAAGGAGAAATAAACCTACCTAACAGAGGCATAAAAACGGGAAGAGAACTACCAACTCTGAGTTTACTGTGGTCATATCGTTAAAAAGTCGGAAATTTTTGTACGGTTTTTATGAGAAGTACCTATAAGGCATTCTCACCATGAATCATTGGTAAAAATTAAATCAGAAGAATTTTATGAGGTGCCAATAGAACATATTAGATAATGGTGGGTACAAAAGCGAAAAGCTTTTCGCAGTATTAGTGGAGATGTTAATACTACCAAAATATACTTATTGG
>NW_007439155.1:0-423 GCF_000475195.1 Diaphorina citri
AAAAAAATAAAATAGTTTAATTAATTATTATTTTTCCTTTTTGTCGTCAACAATGGTGTAATCGACACAAAGTTCCTCTTGGATTTTTACTTTCTATTACCAAAGTAAATAGCGAACCTATACTAGTAATGAGAGAGTATTGCAATCGGTCCAAATTTTCAAAATCGGAGAATAGAATTTCGATCTTATAATTCAGGACTGTTCAGGCATGAATAAAATATGAGAAAACGTCCAATTGGAGATCGATTTTTGAAGAACGACTATGAATATGAGCGTTAGCCTGGTAGATTACGAGTAGGTACAATTCCTAGTTTTCTACGTTTATCAAGATCCTCCGGATTATACATATGTAGCAGGATCACCGTGGTGAGGGGAATGAACAACCAGTTTCGGTCATCCTCGGATTCACCCGAAGCAATGTAG
>NW_007439156.1:0-423 GCF_000475195.1 Diaphorina citri
GATACGACCGTTGTTCTTCGTAGCGGTGAGTAGATTTAGCACGTCTATTTATTATTTAGGTCGAGTTTTACCACCGTGGATTGTCTCAGGATTGAGTTCAATCCGAGGTTGACCTGGGTACTAAGTATAGGGAAATCTTTGTTTTATCTCAATCCCGAGTTGGTAAACCCCAGCATAGGTAATGTAATGTACCTTTTAATTAGTATCGCAGGCACTTTCAGAAGTTTTCGATACAATGTGGTCAGATCATTTTGGAAAGGTTCGTGTCCGCCTAGAGCCTAGTTAGCTTGGAATTTAGCGCGCCTGTTTTAAAAGCACTAGGTTGCGTGTTCGATTTCAACAAAAATCAGTGTTAAGGTAGAAACACACTACCATCTCGTCACGTGAAGTCATGGAGAGTCAGAAAGATGTAGTTCAAAGTTT
>NW_007439157.1:0-423 GCF_000475195.1 Diaphorina citri
AGCTCCAGTATTGAATACTTCCCCTTCAGCAGAATCTCTGTGTACAACACATGAAATTACCAAGTTGTAAGACTTACAACACACGAAATTTCCAAGTTAAAAGACTTACAGATAGTATTAATTTGATTTCTGTTGTCTCCATAATTCGTTTATCTATAAGTTCCTTTTAACTCCTTTTTTTATCTGTTAGATAGCTCTTTCACGAAGAAATATATCGATCGAAATTAGTTTAGATTTATTTATTGAAGACAAGATACTTGTCGCTTTTCGTTTCGTACTTATATTTCTAAATTGATTTTGTATTATTCGATCAAATATATGTTACCTCTCCATTTTATTTAATGAAGTTTTCAGAGATTGTATATAAATAATGTAATATATATTTACTTGCATTTGATGCTTTCAGTAAATAAAACGTTTTGT
>NW_007439158.1:0-423 GCF_000475195.1 Diaphorina citri
CAGATGCGTTTAAAAACGATACGTATGACCCTATGTTTACGCTTACTCATTTTATCTCTAAACTGCGAACATTGACTGAAGGTTTTAATCAAGGAGCGCATAACTCTGATTCAGCTCTTGAGTAAAATAGCTTTGCCAACGGGAAATGTTCATAATCAATTGCAAAAGGAACCATGTCGATATCTCTATTATTCATCAAGATTCACGAGTTTTTGTAGAAATTATAGAATCCTCCCAAAACTTTTCAATGAATCTGAAATTTGTTTTACTGGAAACTCAATTTTCCAGGCCCTTCTTGATATAAACCCTTCAATTCGATACCTGAGAAGCAAAGGGGCGTAACTTCCTTGCTAAATTTATGTTGAGTTACGCCTCTTTGCTTTTCAGGTTTTATTTGAAACTATGCTGTCCTTAATATACTTC
>NW_007439159.1:0-423 GCF_000475195.1 Diaphorina citri
AAAAAAAATGGAATTGCCATCAGTAGCTTTTAGGGAAGGAGGAGGAAGAGTAAGAGGGAACAGTCAAGGAGGAGTAAGAGGGAACAGTAAAGGTACTAATACCTACCTAACTACTAACCTTTTAGGAAAGAGGGGAAGAGAGAAGGGAGGGAATAGCAATACAAGAGGGAGAATGAAGAAGGAAAGAAAGGAAAGGGAGAGACAAGAAAAGAGCAGGAGAAAGGAAAGAAATAAAGACAGGACGAAAGGAAATGAAAATAAAGGCAGAAAAGAGAGAGAGAACAAAATAAAGAGGTAGAAAAAAATGAGAGAGAGAGAGAGAAATAGAGAGAGAAAGAGAAACAGAGAGAAAGAGAGAGAGAGAGAAAGAAAGAGAGAGAGAGAAAGAGAGAGAGAGAAAATGAGGAAGAAGGAAAGGATAAA
>NW_007439160.1:0-423 GCF_000475195.1 Diaphorina citri
TGTTCAATTGAAAATGGTTTTACCTGCCTCGGTGGTGTAGTGGTCAAGACGCTCGCCTCGTAAACAGGAGGGTGTGGGCTCAATCCCAGCCAAGGTAGGGAATTATATCCTGAATATAATATGAGAATTTGATCACAATAAAGTAGTGCTACTACTGCTGGAGTAAAGGGACTTTTAGTGCTTAACGTGGTAGAAATTTCTGAGGACATTGACTTGTCTTAGGATAAAGTCTCCATTACCTCTTACTAAGGGAAATTCAGACGTGCACCACAGTACTTACCTTATATAATTATATATGTATAGTTACAAGCACCACCATACATGTAGAACATTTTTACCAAACTTCCTAGCCAAGTTTCCGTTCCAGAGATTACTGTTCGTAACCGACTATTATACCTACTTTTTTTTCGGATTTCAATGACC
>NW_007439161.1:0-423 GCF_000475195.1 Diaphorina citri
ACCCACACATGACGGGAGGATAGGAGAAATCCCACGGCTTCAAGAACGAACTCTCAGGATAAAGGGATAAAGTTCGCTCACCGTATGGGAATCAAACGACCTAGGCCTTACAAGGTAGAAAAAGAGAAGCTAACTAGGCAGAATTAAACAGATAAACACTGTTGAGGATGTTTTAGTTCCAGTTGAACTGGTACGCAAAATAGGCGAAGACACTGCAAAGCAACAGATCCGTTTTTCTTGCATTTCACAACTGGGATTTCAATCTCGTTCCCACTATTCAGCATTTGAACATGCACATGAGCATGATGGTAGAGAAAGTCCATTGCCAGTACAGACAGTCCATTGAGACAGTTCTGACCTTTGCCTTTCTGTACGCAGCCTGACGAAGGCAGTTATATCTGTTGTATATTCTACGGCAAGATA
>NW_007439162.1:0-423 GCF_000475195.1 Diaphorina citri
ATTTGGACTCATCAGTTGGACATAGCTGGGGATTGAACCCGAGACCCTTGGATTGGGAAACAGAGACCTTTACAAGCACGAGAGACCTTTCCTTTACAAGCACGAGAGACCTTTACAAGCACGTGTTTCGTCCTTATTTGGACTCATCAGTTGGACATAGCTGGGGATTGAACCCGAGACCCTTGGATTGGGAAACAGAGACCTTTACAAGCAAGCCACCAAGACTTGGTGATGTGTTATGGTTTCGTTGTAGTATTTAAACCCGATACTCAAAGAGGTTCTTACACCATTACATCAAGTATTTAGAAATCCCACCAGAGTTCAGCATGTATATCGTCTTTACTTTATAGGTAACTGAATGTAACTAGCTTATAAATCGTCCAGCTTACACACAGAACAGAAGGATTCCGGGGTATTGTTCGA
>NW_007439163.1:0-423 GCF_000475195.1 Diaphorina citri
GCGATGCGATGGCCTCCATTACATACAGAGCATTTGAAGACTGATCGCTTGTCCCCAGTGTTAGATGATTTGAAGGGCAGTCGCCCAGATGTGGTACCATGGTCATGGTGATTGGTGGTTACAAGTGACTTGTGGTTTGCAGAGGCCACTTTGTTCGGAGCATTGTCTTGTGCGAGATCAAGCACAGAACATTTATGCTGAACAAACTTAACTAAATCCACAAACCGAGGAAAACATCTTTCCTGCTGTTCGTGTTCAAATTCAAGACGTGTCTTGTCATCAAGAGCTTTGAGCCCAAGTTGCAATAGGATGAACTCTCCGAGATCAACAATGTTTAGTCCCTTAAGAGACTCTACATTGACATGAAAAACGTCAAGAAAGGTCCGAAGTCCTTTCACCTGGTCCGTTTGAAGAGACTGAAAT
>NW_007439164.1:0-423 GCF_000475195.1 Diaphorina citri
CACCTAGGCAGGATGGAACTTCCTCTCTTAAGAGAAGTATGCTATTATTACTGAGACCTTTTTAGATTTATTATGACAAGAATGTGACAAAAAAGAAATAGCAAAGGTTGAGTGCGAAGGACATCCGCTCGTAAAATGTTCGTAGCCAAAACCAGATGTCAGCCCAAAGCAATCACAATAGTTAGGGCTGATTGAGAAGCTGACGAAAAACGCCGACCCCGTCTGTACACGGGAAAAGACGAAGAAAAAGAAGAAGATGACAAGAATGGATCCTAAGGATGCAACATTAGTACATTACCTAGAGTACAGCTAGGTGCAGGGCTGGAGCGTATGAACTCCATACAAGTCATGTTGTACTTGTGATAATAATCATCCCCTGATTTAAGTTCCACGGGATAGCAGGCAGGATGTTGTTGGTCTTTT
>NW_007439165.1:0-423 GCF_000475195.1 Diaphorina citri
CCTTTCCTATTCTTGAATTTTCCTTTATTATCCTTTATTCTTCTTTCGTTTCTATCCTTTCTTTTCCTCCCCTTATTTGTTCTTTCCTATGTCGTACCTACGTTGTTGCCCTGTGAAAATACAAAACTTAGTAGAATCGAACTCAGAATGAGGATAACGAAAGTACTTGGTTTAGATTGTAGTACGATGTACGAAAGTGTAGTACAAAAAGAACGAAAGCCATCCATAATTGATGCAAATAAACAAATTACAATTAGAAAAAAGAAAAAAAGATAAATTTTGAACGTAGGTTTGGATTTTCAGTAAAAACCGTCGTTCCCTTGACTTTATAAGTCTTCCGTCTACATACAGGGGTTCTTAACCTTTTAGAATTGGCGGACCACTATTGATAAACCAAAAATCTCGCGGACCACTTGAGATTAT
>NW_007439166.1:0-423 GCF_000475195.1 Diaphorina citri
AGTAGCTATGTAATATAATGCGCATAGCGACCGGTGCCAGCATGGTAGGTAAACATTGGATTTTAGGATTATTGAGAATTTGAGATATTGGAAAAATCCTACAATGCTGCAGTGAGCACCAAAGTTGTGATATAATAACACAAAGAAACTGCATTTAAGCTTACATTTACATTTTTTTTATATACTTCGGTATCTTCAGGGCTTGAGGTCAAAATTCACTAACCCCTCCTAGCTCTTCACTAGGAACCTCTAACCTCTCCCAGGTCCTCTAATCTAGAAACTAAGGCGTTCACTTCACGGGAACCTGGTAGAAGGAGAGGTTTTAGAGGTGAACTCTACCCCCCTCCCCTCCCCCCTTCATAGAGGATGGTTCGGTCCACTTTAACAATGTGATGATCATACGGACCTGTTCAGTGTCTGAGG
>NW_007439167.1:0-423 GCF_000475195.1 Diaphorina citri
ACATCTTACTCCAAGATGACTTCAGGAAAGAAAGAGGCACAGGGTGTGTCTCAACTGATATGATCAACATTGAAGATTCTGACATTTACAATGGATAAAAAAGAGCAAGAAATTACCTCAAAAAACAAATGGGCTAGGTTTCAAATGGAGACAAATGTGAGAACCAAATAAATATACGTATATTATAAAAGATGTTGGGTAGGTCAATTTGGAGGTGTTATCTATGAAATTATGTGTAGATAGAATCTAATTACTAATTACCTATGTATGATCAATTTTTTCAAACAAAATGAACAGCAAATGACCAAACACTCAAAGATAACTCAACTAACTAAACAACTAAATATGTTCAGAAATTCTCAATGCTTGAACTCAATGGATAAACTCCTTCATAGATAGGACACAAGAAGCACCCTGCACCCT
>NW_007439168.1:0-423 GCF_000475195.1 Diaphorina citri
GAGGGAACTATCAAACCTAATAAAATACATGGACTTACCTATCATCTTTATCTCTTCGCTTAGGCTCTAGGGACCATCTCTGCATGGATTAATCATTTTTCTCTCTTCGCTTACAAGTCCCTCTATTAAACGTCTTTCAAAAAAATAGGAAGTAAAGAAAGAATACTTACTGAAATCTTTATCGTATCTATTAGACCTAGTAGCACGCGTAGATCTCCTCACAGGAACAAATTCTTCTTCAGATTCCGACGATTCTGAGGATTCTTCAAATGCTTCGTCGCTGAAATCAGAGGACAGGTAAGTACATAAGTGAACTATTCTCAACACATTGACGCTTAAAATGCTTACATACATATTACTCGAAGTTTGCACTCTACTTCTAAACAGTATTGTTTTGATGTCTTATCTTGAGTTGAGATCTCT
>NW_007439169.1:0-423 GCF_000475195.1 Diaphorina citri
GAGGAGCTTATTGTGAACATCTGAATGAAGTCGGCCACCATTTCGTCCAGATGCTCGTACTGGTTGTATCTGAAACAGAGATGAAGTTAGCCACCTGTGAGTGTCCTGAAAATAGAAGTTAGCCATGTATGAGGAGCTTATTGTGAACATCTGAATGAAGTCGGCCACCATTTCGTCCAAATGCTCGTACTGGTTTTATCTGAAACAGTGGAAGTTAGTCATGCATTAGGAGCTTATTGTGAAGTTAGCCATGGAACAGAGATGTGAAGTTAGCTATGCGTTGTCAAACATCTGAATGAACTCGGCCACCATTTCGTCCAAGGCTCGTACTGGTTGTATCAGAAATGAGAAGTTAGTCATGTAATAACTCTTGATTCTGAGTGTCTAAAGCAGGGATTTTGAACTTCTATGTGTATACGGGCC
>NW_007439170.1:0-423 GCF_000475195.1 Diaphorina citri
AACAAAATGGGTACTAAATGATGGGCTTTGGTACAAATTCGCAGCAAAAGTTGTGGTGCTAACTTCACGCACCTACATACTTGTCAGATTTTTGTAAGATTTTTACCAGGGCTGGATAATTTTTCCAATTTTTACTTTCTATTTTTTATTTAACAAGCGAAGTAAATTCAAAGTTTTGACTCGACGATTTAGCATTAGTTTATCTGTTTGTTTGTCCTGCGATAGCTAACACATAAATTTAGGGCCCAATAATTATAAGAGTACCTAATTTATGAATCATACAAATAGTTACATTAGAAAGAAACAAATAAAATATAAGCATATGTACAATGTACAAACAAACAAATGAATTCATTACAGCTCGCTATTTGTAGGTACCTACCTAAGTAGGTAGGTATTAAAATAATATTTTTTTTTTTTTTT
>NW_007439171.1:0-423 GCF_000475195.1 Diaphorina citri
TCGGTTATATTATTTATTTATCCAATGCAAGTTTTTATAAGGATGGTTCTGAGAAAATTCTAGGCACAAGGAAGCATACCTACCTAATGCCTACTAGAAGAAGTGGATAACAAGAAATAAGATGTACCTATAACTACCTAACTTCATGCATGGTAAATTCCATAAACCGTTAAATGACCTACCAAGTCCAACAAAACTGTAGGATTTACTCGTAAAATAGGTACCTAACTACAAAAGTATTTTTTGGCTTCCTATCAATTTATTTTTCAGAGGGCCCATGAATCACCATCTTGAATTACCTAGTAACTGCCTACCTACTTATGAAAACAACTTTCACCAAATGTTCATTCTCCTTTGGTTTGTCTAAGAAACGCCCTCATTTGATGTCCTACTTCAACAGTCTAAAAATAAAGCACTGTACTT
>NW_007439172.1:0-423 GCF_000475195.1 Diaphorina citri
TTTTCCTTCCTTCTTATTACTTTCTATTATTTTTCTTGAGATAGGTAAGGTAACTAGTTTTACAACTATGTATCTATTTCTTATTTTATGAAAGAAAATGAATCTTCCAAAAGCGTAACAAATACACGTGTCAAATTTACATAGGAAGGTAAAAGCCACCTAGTTTCTTGGGACCCGTGTGGTTTTGAATTTTGACTTCTCCTGTGGTCCTTCAATTTCTTCATGTTCAAGAAACAAACTTTTCAAAGAATCTACGGCGAAAATTTTCCTTTCGAAACTTCAAGAACTCGGGCCAATTTTTAGCCGCAAAGTCCAAAGCTGCAACTATCCAGTCATTTGTGACACAAGCAAAAAAATTTCTTTACCGATGAGTACACGTATGTACTATCTAAGTATTTAATATGTAAATTTTATACCAAGGAT
>NW_007439173.1:0-423 GCF_000475195.1 Diaphorina citri
CCAGGGGAGCTTATTAGAAAATCTCTCTCGGAAGAAGAGAAAGAAGAGATTATCGGCCCAAGAAGCTGACTTTATTTTCAAGTTAAAAATCTGGTGTGAACATCACACGACTTTCCTTATCCTATTGAATGGTGCTTATTTGGGTGTTCTGTTATAACATTTACAATATCTTTATATCTCTAACCGTTTAAAAACCGCCAAAAAGCTGTCAAAATACCGCAAACCGCAGCACCTATCTTAACCAAAAGTATGTTGCATCCTTGTCACATTTGTGGACTACATACCAAATTTCAAGTCTTTAGCTTATACCGTTCCCGAGATATTGTTAAATTACACCAAAAACCTCCAAAAAGCGGTAAAATGCCGCCAAGCGTTGCACCGGTCTTAACCAAAAGTTTCGTGTCGCATCCTTGTCACATTTGA
>NW_007439174.1:0-423 GCF_000475195.1 Diaphorina citri
ACTTATTTTTGCAAAATCAACAAATTTAGAAAAATAATCTCCAACAGCTACAAACATATGATTATTCCACTTGAACAAATCAATACCAAGTTTTTCCCAAGGTCTCTGAGGTTGTTCTTGAATTATCATCGGTTCACGAGAATTAGATTTCTTATGTTCCCAGCACGTTTGACAATTGTTAATGACATTTGTTATGTCATTTGTCATGCCAGGCCAATATAGAACTTCCTTTGCCCGTCGAAGACATACATCTAGTCCAAAATGACCGACGTGAATTTTATTTAACATATCATGTTTCAATGTTCTAGGCACTATGATCCGATCTCTCTTGAACAAGACATTGGAAGCAACATAAATCTCGTGCCTAAACGGCCAGTATACATACAACATGGGGTTCAAATCAGATTTCTTCAAAGGCCATCC
>NW_007439175.1:0-423 GCF_000475195.1 Diaphorina citri
ACACTCATAGGTTAGAAAATAGTACACAACAAAAAATATGGTGAAAAGTCGTAGGTACTGTGCAACAGTGCTGAGCATAAATGGACGAGGTACAGAAGGGACCTGTTAAGCCGTAAGGAGATCTTCTTGGCATACGTATTATACAAACATTTAATATTCAAATCATTCCTAGGTACATGATTAAAATTAATTAATAAACGTATAAATGGAGTGATTAGGGCGTGGGTGCAACAAATGAAGATCTTTCACTGAAAGCCAAGAGAAAAGGTCAACTAATTGACCTTTGAGTTTTCCTCGAAATCCGTGTCCTCTCACATTGTTCCGCCAACGTTCTTTTCGGCTTGTTATAAAACTTACCTAACGAGCTGGGAGGGACTCTCACGTTATGGGAAATGATAGAGTATTTTATATGTTAAAATGTTT
>NW_007439176.1:0-423 GCF_000475195.1 Diaphorina citri
ATCTATTATCTAAAGTTCTGACTTTGCCCTAGCCCTAGCTCATAAAGGAAATTTAGCTTAAAAAATACAGACAAAGTACAATTTTATGGAATAGTCATGAAATTTCATTCCGGGAAAAACGTATAATCCCTGTAGGTAGATATTGTAATGATGGAACACGATATACGCGCAAATCTACTCTGATAGTCGGGGATTCTGAATGATAACTTGATTCAGCGTCTTGATTACCTTGAATCCAAACATAAAAAATACCGTGTGTTCATAAAATGCACAGTCAAACAGTTGTACAGTCAAAGCTAGATGATTGAGAACTCAAGATGTGGGCAACTAAAAACAGGAAGCCAAGGGCGATAGCACGTTGAAAGTAGCACTTCCCAATGGTTCACTGAAATAAATTGCAACAAAAGAGAAAAATAAAAATAG
>NW_007439177.1:0-423 GCF_000475195.1 Diaphorina citri
ACGATATAAAAGAAGAAAACAAAAATACACATAATGATGATGTCATATTTTTATTTTATCGTCTGCCAAAAGCAAGAGGAGGAAATGATAGTAAAAAGAGAAGAGAAAATGATATTTTTTATGCGAAAACAAACGAAATTTCAAATGCAGATGAGATGAAGGCATCGTGAAGGATGTTGTCAGAGACATCAGCAAAATGTTGTTAGAATACTGTGACAATGGGATATTGTGGAAATGTTGAAATAAATGCAATGACAAGATGACAATAATAGAGTAGGTATGGTAGTCATCGGACCATTATTAGATAAAATAATGTCACCAAATGGTAAAATCAAGAACCAAATGAAAAAACGGTGGAAACAACCTCTCCTTTAGAACATCTGATAGGTCACCCTTCGGACGAAAAAAAAGTCATCCTTGAAT
>NW_007439178.1:0-423 GCF_000475195.1 Diaphorina citri
AAAATCGTAGAGGTGGAAAATCTTCCTGTCTTTTTAAGATAACCTTGTGGCGAATAAGGTTATGTTTTGGATTTGTACGAACTAAACCACTTCCCATTTGGGAATCAGCCTGGATCTGGGGGAGCTTTGCTACAGTAAGTAGGACTCTAAAATCTCTTTACCCCACCAGTAGGACTGGTGTTATTATTATTGTGATCAAATTGACAGTGTGACATTGTAACTATCAAGAATCCTTTGTTTCCCTTGTCATCAGTAGAAAGCCTTCGATTTAACCAATCAAAGGTGACGGCGCGAACAAAAAAGTGACCAGTTCGACTTTTCAATGGTCACATCTAGGAGGTTATTAGAACAAAAGTTGAAATGCGGCATGCATAATAAAATCACAATACCATCGGATCTAGATGCAACTTTTAAGATATTGGT
>NW_007439179.1:0-423 GCF_000475195.1 Diaphorina citri
CATTACACTGGTAATCCAAATGGTTACTTACCTACTTTACAGGTATACATTGGGTAAGTATCTACAGGTAACTAAGTAGGTAAGTATACCTAAGTACTTAGCAGGTAGATACCTAAATAACTTGACTACGTTACGTTTCCCTCAATAAGGAAATACTCGTAAGTTAGACGACTTTAAAAACTAATTGAATGGGAAATTTCGGATTTTATTTTCAGATGGGAAAACACCTACATTTAAAAAAATAATTACCTAAATTTCCTACAAGTCTGTGCCGTATATGGTCTGTTTATTGTCTGTGTCTTATAGCATGCCCAATGCTCATGCTACGCTCACATACGGTCTAATAAACGAGCCTTTATTTTGCTGACAAAAAGGGACTTTTCAGTCCTACATTGGCAATAATAAAGTATTTGTTGCCAGCCT
>NW_007439180.1:0-423 GCF_000475195.1 Diaphorina citri
GCATGGGACATACAGGGAGAGATGTTTTACTGAAATGTGCGTTTGGTTACTTTAATACCTACGCATTTGAGTAAAAATAACCAAGTCTGGTTACTATTCTAGTCCACGCCACGGGCATCATACCCTTGGTGTAGACATAAATTTTACCATAGGAACACACAGAGACTAAAAGTTGTATTAACATAAACAAATTTTACATTTCAAGAGCACCTTTCTACCTATACACCCAAGAATTTACATTAACACAGGTCATATAGAGTACTGTCTCAAATTCTCAATCAACAAAGAAATAATAATAATAATAAACTGTCAGTTCCTTGAAACAAAAGTTAATAACATACTCGCATTGTAATCTGTTTTCCCCATGTAACAAAAGAATGTTATACATGAGCTTTCTAATGACAGTAAATGTGGTTAGTTAAA
>NW_007439181.1:0-423 GCF_000475195.1 Diaphorina citri
CGGGATCCGCGGTTTGCTCGCGGTATCCGCGGATTGTTCGCGCTATTCGCGGTTTGTTCGCGGCCGGACGGTGTAGTTTTGGCGTTTCAGAATATCCTCAGCTGTGTTTCAGAAAAACAAGGCCTTTGGATAGAATTTTTAAACTCACCCTGAAGCTCACGTCTCTAAATCCGATTGCCTGGACGAGGTTAATAATTGGACTCTTGACAATACATTCCTTCTCCTGTTGTCTCGCTGTGAAGCAATCAGGAAAAATATTTCGCAAGCACGTGACTTAACCCCGAGCCAATGCAATGGCTATTGGACACCTAACCTAGGGAATATGCTCGGTCCTATATCGCCTCCACTAGGAGCTGGTTATCCTGTCAGTAATTGACAAATTGAATGCAAACACTCGGGGGAGATGAGAAAATCCTTGCTAAA
>NW_007439182.1:0-423 GCF_000475195.1 Diaphorina citri
TGATAAGATCTTGGACTTGAGGAACCTTTTGAAATAATTTATAGGGATCGTATTGACAGATGGTGAGTTCGAGGAGAGAGCTTCCTTCGCAAGACGATCAGCTTCTTCATTACCCACAATTCCTACATGGGAGGGGACCCATGTGAAATGCAGGGAGAGAATGTGCTTGTTTTTGACGAGGATGTTTCTAATTTCTTGAGCAATTGGGTTGGAAGAAAATACATTTTGAATAGACTGGAGTGCGCTCAGTGAGTCTGAATATAACATGAACTTAAGGAGAAACGTTTGAGATTGGCACACGTTAAGGATGAAGTGAATTGCATACAGGATGGACATGAGATGGATAGGAGGGGACTCAACATTACATTGAACTTGGAGTCCTCGGTGCAGAATGCAGCAGACACACTGGTTTCATTTTTGGAT
>NW_007439183.1:0-423 GCF_000475195.1 Diaphorina citri
TAAACCGTAGGAATACCTTGTCATACACAAAAAGCCAGGTCTGAGGCTTAGGTGTAGGGGCTGTACAGCCCTAAAGGATGGGTTGAGCTTCTACGAATCTACGAAACTGTAGGAAAAAGAGGGGGAGCGAGCCTCAGAAGAAGAGAAATTCCGAAAGGAAAATACGACTAAGCTTCTCTGAATAGAGGTCTAACCAAGTAGAGGAGAAACCTCATCGCGGTATTATTGAATAAGCAAAAGGAGAATCACACTGTTTAACGTACTTCAGCGTTGAGGATTATTATGTTCAGGCGGTCTCTTCCTGATCCCTTGTGTGCCGCGTTCAATTTAACTTAGGACTATTGCACTATGTTGAGGAACGTTGGTGACTTTAACATCCGTCCTGCCGTAAAAAATTCGATTGAAGACAAGATTTAGCCTGGC
>NW_007439184.1:0-423 GCF_000475195.1 Diaphorina citri
CAAGTACCTTTTTAGTCCAAGATTTTTCATCACTCCCTCCACTGACCTTATTGATATTCACAGTATCAACATTCAAATGCTCATCATCACTACTTTCACGATTATCCATCGCATTCACTTCTCTACTCAACAACACTTTATCACATACTTTGGAAAAATGCCCTCTCTCTCCACACGCATTACACTGTCTATTTCTCGCTGGACACACTACATTACCACCATGAAACCACCCACACTTCTCACACTTCCCATCAAATTGTGACCTGAATTGTCTTCCGTAACCTTGAGGAGACCTTGGAGGAGACAACCTTGAATCCTCACAGCCTCTCGACGTTGATGGCTTGATTGAATCCTCACAGCTTCTTGACGTTGGTGGCGGTGGCTTCACTCCACTTTCAGACGACAAATAATTCACAGGAACAC
>NW_007439185.1:0-423 GCF_000475195.1 Diaphorina citri
TTTTTTTTTTACAAATGAACATTTTTACTTCTTTTTATTCAGATGATAATTATGTACCGATTACTTCTATTATTTATTTTATTTATTTTTCCAAATAACAATAATAAAAAAAAAGTTTATAATTACAACGAAGAAAAGTTTTTTTTTAAATTTTTTAACCCTTTCATTTGGAAATTTTCAAAATAAAACAACAGCACGGAATCAATAATTTGCATGATACATATTTTTTGACCCCGCCGGGAATCGAACCCGGGTCTTTCGTGTACAAGGCGCGCGCAGTGCTGACCACTACGCCATGGGAGTTGACAGGAAAAGAGTCCCTTTACTCCGACCGGCAGTAGGCTACTGCACTACTGCTATGCTATTATTGTTATGAACTTCTCAAATAAATGAAGAACCAAAGTCCAATTCAGCTGGGGAGAC
>NW_007439186.1:0-423 GCF_000475195.1 Diaphorina citri
CCAGTGCACCGTGACATCCTAGCCAGCACGTGCTATGGGGTCAGTGGTTCTCAACATGGCCTGACCATCAGAACTCTACTACCCTCTGGAGGTACATACTCTTAACTTACCTACACCATTAGATCCTGGTTCGAGAAATCCTCAAAACAACTATTCAGAGCTGCCCAGGACAAACAAGAAATAGGGAGTTATGATCGCCAATGTTCTCTAGGACTAGGACGCACTACAAGAAGAAGATAGATACCATTAGGAGTAAGGATTGCTACAAATCATTCCACAAGGAAAGATCACAGGCAGAAGGACTAGAGGCATAAGGAGAACATCATGGCTGGGAAATTTGAGGGAGTGGTACGAGTGTTCTAGTGTAGCATTATTCAGAGTGGCCGGAGACAGAAGCAAAATCAGCAACATGACCGTCAACGT
>NW_007439187.1:0-423 GCF_000475195.1 Diaphorina citri
GAAACTAGAGGTAAATATAGTCTCGTATACAAAATTTCAGCTTTCTAAATTTATCGGTTCAAAAATTAAGGTGGGGGGGACTTTATGAATGCACTGTATGTAAAATTGATCATTGGATGATATGACTCAGTTAAATGGGTCATCTCACCTTTACCAGCATCTTCTTCTTCTTTTTCTTCGCCTTTTCCCGTGTACAGACGGGGTTGGCGTTTTTCGTCAGCCCTCAATCAGCCCTGAGGTGATCGCTTTTAGGCTGACATTTTGGTTTTGGCTACAAAATTTTACGAGGGGATGCCCTTCGCACTCAACCTTTGCTATTTCTTTAGCAAAGGAAATTCAGACTGATATACTCACTGTTTATAGTCCCCCAGCCAGACTAAGCTGGTCTACTCCCTGTTTAACGTCCCCCAGCCAGACAATTTA
>NW_007439188.1:0-602 GCF_000475195.1 Diaphorina citri
GACAAACCCAGCAGTAAGAAAACCACCGAACCTAGTGCAGACAAACTTACCAGCCCTTCTGGTAAGAAAGCCACAGAACCTAGTGCAGACAAAGTTACCAGCCCTTCTGGTAAGAAAGTCACAGAACCTAGTGCGAAATCAGTAACTACAGGTCCAGTTAAGAAATCGGTTCCCAAGACTAGTACGTCACCTAATGAAGAAGCTGCTAGCAAGCCTCTTGCATTGAGCGCAAGAAAGTCCCTCCCTCTGACGACATCAACCGAATTCGCCAGTTGTAAATCTGTCGCGCTAAGCGCTAGGAAATCTCTACCGCTCACATCATCCAGTGATGCAGGTACTAAACCTACGCAAGGTGATCTAGGTAAACCTATAACTCTTATTAAAACCAATGGCTTGGGAGAAGACTGCCGGATGAAGCCTACATCTTCAATCCCTGTAGTGTCTCAGCATAGGAAAATGTCCGTGTATAAACCTCCTATACCCGGAATGAGTGATTAAACGGGGCTTTTGTTATGGATATGCGTGAGTGAGCGGAGTTGTATTCGGTTAAGTGAAATAAAAGTCAGTGAAACATGGCTGAACCAATGAGATTCCGCTTTGGA
>NW_007439188.1:10009-10665 GCF_000475195.1 Diaphorina citri
CCTCTTGCATTGAGCGCAAGAAAGTCCCTCCCTCTGACGACATCAAACGAATTCGCCAGTTGTAAATCTGTCGCGCTAAGCGCTAGGAAATCTCTACCGCTCACATCATCCAGTGATGCAGGTGCTAAACCTACGCAAGGTGATCTAGGTAAACCTATAACTCTTATTAAAACCAATGGCTTGGGAGAAGACTGCCGGATGAAGCCTACATCTTCAATCCCTGTAGTGTCTCAGCATAGGAAAATGTCCGTGTATAAACCTCCTATACCCGGAATGAGTGATTAAACGGGGCTTTTGTTATGGATATGCGTGAGTGAGCGGAGTTGTATTCGGTTAAGTGAAATAAAAGTCAGTGAAACATAGCTGAACCAATGAGATTCCGCTTTGGACGTAAACACAGCAAAATCTCACAATCTCATTAGTTCAGCCATATTTGACTGGCTTTTATTTCACATAATCGAATACAACTCGAGTTATAAATAAGATTTGACCTAAACAAGCAACAACAGAGATCTCAAGTTAAAGAAAACTTACTTACTTAAGTTTATGAAGAGCCGCCATAAATAACGATTGTTTCTTCATGAATGTAAAAAAAGAACCGATCTTTTCAGTGGACTACTCAGTCAATGAGTCAGAAGATCCTCAACTATGTAACT
>NW_007439189.1:0-423 GCF_000475195.1 Diaphorina citri
ATACTTTTTTCCCCCTTGGAAATATCAATAAATAAACTGGTTTGCCTAAAAAAGTAAATATCAAGAAAAATTGTGATTCAATTGTCCAACTCACGTAACTCTATTGCCTAAGTACAGCCTAACAAAACCTGATGGAAATGCGGAACTTAAAAAATAAATAGAAAACTGCAAACCAAAAACAATGTCCTGAAAACAAGTTCAAAACACAGTCTGCTGCAATTAGTATTAAGAGATAACTTGGCTAAAATATTTTGAAAGCCATCATTTTCATTTCCGTTGGCCAGCCTAGTTAGCTTAGTTGGTAGTGCGTCTGCCTTGTAAGCGCTAGGCCGCGGGTTCGATTCTCACCCGGGGCGGATTTCATCCTGATGGGATAATGTTCGTTCTCGGAACGGCTGGCTTTCTCCTATCCTGTCTTCCTTC
>NW_007439190.1:0-423 GCF_000475195.1 Diaphorina citri
TCAGTAAGTAAGTAGGGGAAAAGACATTCTACATTTTAAATCTCGCCTGGGATCGAACCCGCGGTCTTCTATTTTGCAGACGGCGCTATAATGTTTCTACCACAACGGACTCGAGTTTTAACAGTATAGTAACAGTTGATCACCGTAAAAGCACCAGAAAGCACCTAATTTAAAGTCAAATAATTTTCAAATCACACAAAACGTCCTTATATCTGCGATTGTGGCATAGTGGTTAAGACACTCGTCTGGTAAATAGGGGAACGCAGGTTCAAGCCCAACCAAGGCATGGAATATAATATTCTTGTTCACTTGAGAATTTGACCACAAAATAATACCTAGAAGTCCAAGGATAAGGTGGTAAATCGTCAACAAAGTACTTATAGAGGTCCAAAGTACTTATACAAATAGCTGCTCTTTGAGGTC
>NW_007439191.1:0-423 GCF_000475195.1 Diaphorina citri
AGCGATAGTTTGTGCGATAAGTCCGTGTTGGTCAGCGATTAGTACAGTGTTAGTCCAAAAAAAAAATCGGGGAGCTATAAAGTGTTTATTACCGCGATAAGTGACATTAAAGTACCTAAGTGAAAGTTAGTGTTGATAAGTCCGTGTTGGTCAGCGATTAGTACAGTGTTAGTCCGTGAGTTTTCCAGTGCGATATCTAAGTGACATTAAAGTACCTAAGTGAAAGTTAGTGTTAGCCGTGATAGATAAGCGATCGAACTTGTGATAAGAGATTGTACTTTGTAATAGCGATTATACCTAGTGACTGTGTACTCTCAGCGATTATTCTTAGTGACTGTGTACTCTTTTTGTGAAATAAATAAACTTGTTGTACTCTAGATTTAAATAAACGAATTCGCGAGTGTTTTTACTAGCCCTAATCTT
>NW_007439192.1:0-423 GCF_000475195.1 Diaphorina citri
TGGACAAGTTTACGAGTTGAAAGATAACTTTGTATCCCTTTGTTATGCTTTTATTGCCAGAACTAGAGCTATACACTAGTACCTACTGATAAGAACAAAGCCAATTTATTGTCTATGACTATACAATGGCCTTGTATTACATCAGGTGGTGCATCGAGTCTAGGTAAGGACAAAAGTAAAAGTTGAATACCATCGAGATCTATCTTGTAAATGAAGAGAATCATTTTATTATTGGTTCTGCAAATCCTTGGAATAGGATGAGGGCAAATGTATAGTCTCTGTAAAATTGGTTGGTACATGAAAAACTCAACCCCCTTGAAAGAAATAATTATGTCTAATATTTTGGGGTGAAGTCATAAAAATCATTATCTAAGCAAGCGCCAAGAAAATTATTACAAGAAATGTTTTAAATAGCCACAGAAA
>NW_007439193.1:0-423 GCF_000475195.1 Diaphorina citri
CGGGCGGGAATCGAACCCGCGGCCTAGCGCTTACAAGGCAGACGCACTACCAACTAAGCTAACTAGGCTGGCTGAACTTAATCATTAATCAATTCAATTTTTCAGAGAGAAGAAGGATCAAAGTATTATCGTATCGGGAGAGTCCGGAGCGGGCAAAACAGTATCCGCCAAGTATGCCATGCGATATTTCGCCACAGTGGGAGGCAGTCAAACTGAAACCCAAGTCGAGAAGAAAGTTCTCGCATCTAGTCCTATTATGGAAGTAAGTCGATTCGTTTGTTTGTTTGTTCGTTTGTTTGTTTGTTTGTTTATTATTATTGTTCTGGAGTGGGTCAGACAGTATCTGCCAAGTATGCCATGCGATATTTTGCCAGAGTGGGAGGCAGTCAAACTGAATTTTTCTCAATTTTTTCCTTTAAGTTT
>NW_007439194.1:0-423 GCF_000475195.1 Diaphorina citri
CAATCAATCGATTGCCGCGTATCTCTGAGCCAATGACAGGTAGATAAAATTGAAACTCTAGGCGCGATGTTTAAATAAACACGTGCTTTTCAGGTGTTTGGAGATGGACGCACCTCCGTTACTATGGTAACCAAACTTTCTGATTTACAAGTTTGTGACAAGTTCACTGATGATGCACTAAAATTTCACTGTCCACCATTAATAATTAATTTTCACTTGGTCAACAATTGAATTTAATTTCGTGATTTCGTAACTAATATTAGACTTTAGACAATAAAAATTATATGAAAATAAACCTTGAAACTTTGACTTTATTTTAGCTTACTTTAAATTCACTATTATTAGCTTTAAACTTATTTAATTAATTAAAAAACAGAGAGCTATAAAACCACGTCCGTTCACTGAAAGGCGACGTTGCCAACC
>NW_007439195.1:0-423 GCF_000475195.1 Diaphorina citri
TTAACGCCGGATGTGTTCTCTACCACCTAACCCTTAGAGCTCCATTATTATCTGGTCAAATCCTGAAATAAATAAGGATAAAATTCCATGCGTCAGCTGGGATCGAACCCACCCACGCACTCCTGTTTACCAGGCGAGCGTCTTGACCACTACGCCAAATGCTGCCACGGGTTTTTGTTAAATTCAGTACGGGATAATCTAACAGATTCAGCCAGTGAGGAAGAAAACGAGGGGGTCTGCCTTGTAAACGCTAGGTTGCGGGTTCGATTCCCGCCCGAGGCTGATTTTATCCTTTTCACGTTTTTTTTTTTTCTCTCTCGCTTCCTCTTATCCTGTCTTCTCTGTTCGCTTCCGGGACGATAAGGCCTTAGCAGTTACAGTTCTCTCTATCAAACCTCTTTTTTTTAAGACCTTACCTGGAAA
>NW_007439196.1:0-423 GCF_000475195.1 Diaphorina citri
TTTAATTTGATTTTAGTTTACCTATTTTTTATTTCCTTTTTCAGGAGTATTAATTCCAGAAAATTGTTCAACAGGTGTTTTTTAACATACCTACTTCTATTGAACTTGAGATCTGTTTGTTTGTATGGGTCACCTCAAATACGATTTTTCGTTCAATTTGTCTGTTTGTTCGTTCGTTCATTGGTTCTTGAACAAGCAACAATTGAGATCATTTGAGATTTGTAAAAAAAAAAAGAAAAAAAACCACAGAAATAATGTCTGAAGTAAGTATACAGACTTAAATGCACCCTAACCATCTTGGAAACTATTACCCACATAATTATTATCAAAACATCAGCGAAAACAGTTAAAAATAGCTCATCTTACTCATCCCTAAAGGAAAATTAGCTAAAAACGAAACAGGTCACCAAAACTTTCAAACAA
>NW_007439197.1:0-423 GCF_000475195.1 Diaphorina citri
CTACTAGGTGCTAATGCTATGTTGGTGTTTATTGAGCTCATTGTCTGAGTTCCAGACCTAGACATGTAATTCCTAGAAGCAGGAACAGCTAAACCTTTGCTAACTTGTGAAGGTATTGGAATGCTATGTACAAGTTGCTCTTTTATCATACTACTTCCCCCTGATGACTCACTGCCAGCAGGTGAATGATTTTCATTTCCTTCACCAGGTCTTCTAAGCATGCTCTTCATACTTTGAGTATTTGCTAAATAGTTGACAGCAAATTTCGTGTTGTGTGGCAGCGTCTGATATTTAGGATCAGATTTATTTGCTGTAAATTCAGGTATTTTGCTTTCGCCATTGTCAAGAAGGTTCAAGTTTTCACTAGCCTTGTTTTTCATTTGCACTCGAGGGTCTTCCAGTTTACTGGGAGGGTACCTGTCA
>NW_007439198.1:0-423 GCF_000475195.1 Diaphorina citri
ACTGATGCGCAGAAGTAGTGGTAGCTAACGGGTCGCGCGGCCTTATTTCGCGCGCACCTGGAATACAAATACTAATTAGTGAATGTTGGGTTGCGTAATTTTGCACATTGCGAAGATGAGCTTGGAAGAAAGAGGTCGAACAAAAACAAGCGACTCCCCTGGGAATCGAACCCCAGGACCTCGAGTATGCTAGGAAAACATTCACTTTGGTTATAGAGGTTATTCAAGCCAATATAAATAAGAAATATTTATCTCGAACAATATACAGGCCAAATTCTCACATACTGCAGTGCAAAACAATCCACACGAAAAAATTCAAAGTTGGGAAAAAATCAAATTTCGAGAAAAAAAAAACTACAAATTTAATTCGAACAATTCAAACACATCCAAAGCACATTCACTACTGAAAACCGAAAGAAGATT
>NW_007439199.1:0-423 GCF_000475195.1 Diaphorina citri
TTAATAAATTGCTATCCCCATGACTGGAATTTAATAAATTGGTATCCCTGTGACACAAGGAAAAATGACATTTCTATTGACAGAAGTGGTTAGCACCTTTAATAGAGGTGTTTAGAGTTGGTATTTATTTTCATACTCTATGTATAACCTAACCGCACCCTTAAGAATCTCTAGGTATGTACTTGGATATTAAATAGCAATCTAATGAAGATAATTATTCCATTTCAAGTACCTACCTAGGTATCAGAGATTTGAAGTAAAAAAAGAACATAATAAGATTTCCAGATTTTCCTTTTTTTTAATATCTACTCGTACAACCATGTAGAATCTACATACATGTAGTTTTAGTGTAGTACCGAGTCTCACTGCTGAAGTGATTAGAGTGGTGGATTTCGGATCAGAAGATTGATGGTTCGAGTCCAA
>NW_007439200.1:0-423 GCF_000475195.1 Diaphorina citri
TGTTGACCCAGCTCAAAAGTATTGATTGTGTCTCTTATTGGCCATCTGATGATGGAGATACTATGGGATGGGCATGCTACAACACAGATCAAAAGAGTCTAATGTATGTTCGTTGCTACGAAATAAAAACGGCAATACAACACATTTTTTTCTCCCCTTCTTCTTCTCCTCCTTTCTCCTCTTTCCTTCTTTCTTCTTCTTTTTATGACCATTTGGAATTGATTTTTTTTTTGTCCGCTACTTTATTTGATCCCGAGGTGTTGTGCACAGACCAAACGTCCCCCCTAAAGTGACTCACCTTAATATTGTCCTGGTAGCGTATTCGGGTCTTGGTGGCATCTCCCGTCTCCATATTATAGATAAACATGTCAGGACATTTGTCAGAGCCGGCCAGGATTTCTATGTCTGAGGAGAAGTGAGCTA
>NW_007439201.1:0-423 GCF_000475195.1 Diaphorina citri
AGCACCGGTAATAAATTTCCTCTGCCTTCAGATAACGTGACATATTGGAAACCTCAGAGGTCTTATCTATCAGAAAAAATCCATGTTCCCCAAAAATAGACATGTTCGAAAAGAACATGGCATGGAAACATGTTAACAACAAAGTAGCACGCAACATGTCACATGTTGAGATTGTTCTTATTAGTATTTTGAATAGTTTGGTTATATCTATGTTTGGTTATAACGTCGGTATCTTTAGAGAAATTAACACAATAGACAATTTCTGTTCAGAATCGCCGGATCGACATTAATTAAATTTATTCAAATCATCATGTCAACATCAACATGTCATTCTACGCCAGGTCGTCGTTTTATTACGGTTCCTTTTTTTCCCTAATCAGAAATTTATGATGTTTGTTAATGGAATTGATTTTTCATTTTCAA
>NW_007439202.1:0-423 GCF_000475195.1 Diaphorina citri
TTATCAAACTGTGGATTATTTAACATGTATTGTAAAATTGTTATTACAAATAAATAAAGTATCATTACAAATTACAAAAAAATACAAAAATAATAACTCTCTTCTGGGTAAGACTGTTCCGTTTTAGATTTCTGTTTTCTGAGATGAGATATCCATGATAAATGAAGATAATAGACAAGACCATCAGAATGTAAATTCTTCAATGATCAGAGTGTATGTTCATCGCCAATATTGTATGTTAATGTCTGTAGCTTGTAGCTTGATATGTTGGCACATTCTCAGTTTTACTTCTGAACTTTGAACAAAAAATAATAATAACAAGATAAAAGTACATAAGTAAGTACCTATGTAATGTGTTGTTTTCCATGATTTCAGTTCGCAATGTGGAATAGTGTAGGACCTGCTGTGAACAGATTGGCCACT
>NW_007439203.1:0-423 GCF_000475195.1 Diaphorina citri
ACAGGGTATAAACTTGTAAGACTAAAAACAGTGAAGTTATGAATACGTGACCTGATAGTAATGTTATTGTATGTACATAAAGTGTGTACAAAATAAATTGTATACGTTCTACAATGAAGATTAAATACAAATGTAAATAGCTCATCCCTAAAGGGAATTTAGAAAAAAAGCCCTGGATTCCCTAGGCCAGCCACTCACTATCAGGTAGACCTGACGACAGATACACCTGATCAGGTCTACCTGATAGTGTGTGTGCTCATCAGGTGTCAGGTATACCTGATAGTGGTGGCTAGCCCCTAGAGTCAACAAAAAAAAATTGAACCGACTACAATACTTCCTCATTACCTTGTATAGGTTCCCTATACATATTGGTAATAGAAAGTGTTTGTTTGTTGTTTACAAATGTCTGGAATATTGACCATT
>NW_007439204.1:0-423 GCF_000475195.1 Diaphorina citri
GTGTAAAACAACAGATTAAGAGAGAGGACAGGTTAGGTGTTAGCTAATGTCAAGAATTGACCATTAGGCCATTTTCTTAGCGTTACAATGTAAAAGAACAAAGAACCCGTGGCTACATACCAATGGCTACATACCAATAGAGACCTGAGTTACAGTTTTCTGTTATTATAGGTAAATACTTCTTATCCGTGAGTGTGCATTAAATAACTTTCGTCTGTACATTGAATATGAATTTTAAACATTAACCCCCTAATTTCCAAAGCATATTTTATATCCCTTCATATGAGACATCTTGCATTGTTCGAACTTTTTCATCGAAAAATTTTCACCCAGAGGCCCTCTTTCAGATAACCATTTCAGAAAACACACAAGTGACCCGTGGCAGCAAGTGTGGTAACGCCACGTGTGCCGTGTGGTCTGTGT
>NW_007439205.1:0-423 GCF_000475195.1 Diaphorina citri
TCGGTTTCCAATTTTCTGCGCTCACTTTAGGCTGACAAATTAACATAAGAATGTTTAATCAGGAGACTGGCTCAGACTAAGAGACCTATACAAAGTTGCCCATTACTTCATGTCACTAACAATAACAACTCACTTGGGAACCAACAACTGATAGTCAAGATTTTCTTCTTCTTCTTCTTCTTCTTCTTCTTCTTCTTCTTCTTCTTCTTCTTCTTCTTCTTCTTCTTCTTCTTCTTCTTTTTTCTTCTTCTTCTTCTTCTTCTTCTTTTCCTCCCTTTTTTTTTTACCAGAGGCAGCTCTTTAACTATGACTGGCTGGGAGGGAGTACCCCAGCCTGAAATTTCCCTTGCTAAAGAAATAGCAAAGGTTGAATGCGAAGGGCATCCACTCGTAAAATTTGTAGCCAAAACCAAATGTCAGCCC
>NW_007439206.1:0-423 GCF_000475195.1 Diaphorina citri
TAAATATACCATTCCCCCATTGTATTTCCAGAAATAATCGAGAAATATTCAAACCTAGGAGAGAATGAACCTTAAATGCAAAGCAACGACGAACCTACACAAGGTTTTAGAGCCTTGCCCTTACAAGGCCAACTAAAACCCAAGGCTGTGTTTATGAACAAGGCCTGAAAAAAATCTAGCCAAGGCTCTTAAAGCAACGACGAACCTACACGAGGTTTTAGAGCCTTGCCCTTACAAGGCCAACTAAAACCCAAGGCTGTGTTTATGAACAAGGCCTGAAAAAAATCTAGCCAAGGCTCTATGTTAAATGTGCTTGTGAATGAATTGTTATAGTAAATGAAAAAAAAAAATCTGGTGTGAACATCACACAACTTTCCTTATCCTGTTGAATGATGCTTATTTGAGTGTTCTTTTACCCTAACT
>NW_007439207.1:0-423 GCF_000475195.1 Diaphorina citri
GAAAGTAAAAAATTGACTATGTACAATAGTACATAAGCACTTACATATTATTATTCTACAACTGCCTACAAAGAAGATAATGATAAAGTAGGTACCTACATGAAAATCATTTTTCATATTTTTATTTTATTATTATTATTTTTTTTACTATAAAATTATGAAAAAAGTAACTATGGCTATCCATAAAACATTTTTAAATAATAAAATTATGTACAAAAAAATGACCTCAGTGGGATTCGAACCCCCACCCCACCCGCTCGAAAGATTGTCAGAGACCACACTCCTTACCACTCGGACACTCCGTCTTTCTTCCCTACGTAGCACAAAACTTCCTTATTAATCAAGTCGAGCGATAATTTAGAATTTTCTCCCTAAAAGTCACTCTTTTATCAATTTTAAGGCCGAAGGGGCCCTTTGGGGGCC
>NW_007439208.1:0-423 GCF_000475195.1 Diaphorina citri
TGATCAGAATAATGATCTTCACCGCAGTAGGCACAGATAATATTATAACGCTTACCAGATCGAATGTAGGTCTTACTACAGAGCGCCTCCGTAGTATAGCTTTGAGGTGGCTCGTAGGTATTCTCTGGCGGAGTGTGAGATTTCGGCGGGGAGTGAGGGGGCGAATAGCATAACTCTGGATTCATGGCCTTTAGCAGGCGATCGCTCCTTAACTCGTCCCTCATCCTCTCTCGTATATCCTGCGTGGATATGAAGTCGGACTTCTTCTGGCTGACCATATCCTGTTGAATTTTAAAAGGCAATTTTTTAAACAAGGTTGAGGACAAAATCTCATTTTCCACATTCACCCCTTGATTATCTAACATTTTCAGCTTTATTTCTAGCTGTCTATACAATTCGTGTACATCGCTAGTACGACCAGAA
>NW_007439209.1:0-423 GCF_000475195.1 Diaphorina citri
ATCGATACCATCATTGAAATAAATGGTGATTTACACAAATCCATTCCATTGTCTCAGAGCGAATTTAATCAAATTGTATAACACCGATATTTTTCATTCCAGACAGCACAGATTTGTTTCGACGTAGAAAAATAGGTACGAACTAAATTTAGAAAATGTCGAATACATTATTGGATTATTTATTCATCAGTACTTAGATTTTGTCATTAATTTAGAGAGAATGCCATAGGCATCAACCCCACCCTTGATCAAACCTTATTTTGTACTTATGTACCTATATGTACATTATGTTACCATTATTTTGTAAATATTTATTCTGTAAATAAAGTTTGATCTAATCGTTTCATAATTTAGAATTAGGAGATTAGTAAGGTGAACATGTCTGACTGGTGGACTTTGAACAGGGAGGTTATTACCAACCTG
>NW_007439210.1:0-423 GCF_000475195.1 Diaphorina citri
ACTTTATAGCAGGTAATATCAACATAGGTACTTTCTGTGCTCGTGAGACAGGCAGATACCTATATCACAGGGTTGGAAGCATTGGGCTTTTAAAACCCTTTGGACGCCCAGGTATCAACTATCTAGAATTCTAGATTCTAGACTACTAACTTGTAGAGTCTCTAGCTTTTATTATCATTGTCATTTGCTGTGAAGTGCAATGTCTTTTCACAATCAAGGGTGATATAAAAAAAGAGCCCAATTCTATTTATGCTCTTTTTTTTAAACATTGAATTTCTAGACGCATCATGTTTCTCTGAATCCAAATAGAAAATAAACATGTGATCCAAAAAAGTCAATGTATGCCCCTTCTCCCGACATTAAATTTTTAGATGCATCATATTTTTCTGAATTCATCTCGAAAAATACCATGCAAGCATGCCA
>NW_007439211.1:0-423 GCF_000475195.1 Diaphorina citri
CACTTGATCCTTTGTCTCTCCGGTAATGTAATAGATCTGCTTCTGATTTTCCTTCATCCGAGCCACATAGTCTTTCAACGAGGCCACTTCATCCCCACTGGCAGAGGTTTGGTATCTCAGGAGGTCTGACAGCTTCTTTCTGTTTTGACTATCCTCATGAATACCAAGCTTCAAGTTCTTGGAGAATTGTTCGTAGAATTTCTTGTAGTTCTCAGAATCTTCTGAAAGTTCTTCAAACAGTTCCAAACATTTCTTCACCAGATTCTTGCGGATCACCTTGAGGATTTTGTTCTGCTGTAACATTTCTCTTGAGATGTTCAGAGGTAGATCTTCACTATCCACAACACCACGGATAAAGTTCAGATACTCTGGGATCAGATCTTCACAGTTATCCATGATGAACACACGTCTTACGTATAACTT
>NW_007439212.1:0-423 GCF_000475195.1 Diaphorina citri
ATCGAGTAGCGACCAGTGGCGGCATTACCAGAGTTAAAAGAAAAATTATAGATATGTTAGAAATTAGAAATAGTAAAGGAGGCTCTTAGTAATGCTGTGATATCCACAAAAAATGTGAAAAAATGTTTTTTTTTTAGTAATACTGAATCTCATTGGTCCATGTTTCAGTCAATTGCCGCCAAGGTCGGCTCGGAGCCATGCTGTGATTGGGTGGGCGAACAGGGGGCGGGGCACTTCGTCAAGATGGTGCACAACGGCATCGAGTACGGCGACATGCAACTGATCTGCGAAGCCTACCATCTGATGACGAGCGCACTAGGTAACTATTGTTCACCAAGACAAAGTTTCAAGAGGAATTGGTGCATTCAATGTGCAACTGCCGCTGGTTCGCGTGCTATTAACTTTTCTCAGCCCCACTTGTTG
>NW_007439213.1:0-423 GCF_000475195.1 Diaphorina citri
ACAGTGTACGTTAAACCTCTTTTGTTTTTCAGAAAGGGATGAGTGATCCAGAATACATCGCTGCGTTTCAGCAAGTTATCCTACCTATTGCCTATCAGTTTAATCCTGAGCTAGTCCTTGTATCTGCTGGCTATGATGCTTGTGTGAATGATCCTTTGGGAGGTACGTACGTACTCGTATATCATTTTAATAGTATAAAAAAAATAACCCAGCCTTGTAAGCGCTGGGTGGCGGGTTCCATTCCCACCCGAGGCGAACTTTATCCTGAACGGATAAGATTCGTTCTCGCAAAGGCTGGCTCTCTCCTGTCCAGTCCTTGTTTCTTCGATTTCGGGACGAGAATAGAATACCTCCATTGTTACAGCTCCCTCTCTCAAATATCTTCATAGCTTGGAGGACACCAACCAAACAAGGAATACTAAT
>NW_007439214.1:0-423 GCF_000475195.1 Diaphorina citri
ATGCCTGGCACTGGTTTCGTCTGGTGACATCCACAATACAATGGCCGCGTTCCTTACACACGTACTCCAGATTCCTAATAAAAACAAATTGGCAAATTACAACCCCACAATCTGGACAGTCGAGTTCTGCTATCTTTTTCTGACCTCACTCAACCTGGGTGAATTTAATGTGGGGAGACAGTAGCTTGTCGCCGAATAGAAGGTCAAATCTTTGAGGAGCAACAGTAATTAGTACTTACAAATATTATTTTACAAAGGTAATTTTAGGTACCTAAATATCTTATGTATCTTTGTAGTCTAATATACTCTTAGCTTTGTAGTACTCAGGTCCTAGAACAGGGACGTAGAGGACGGCCATACAAGTTGAGATCAACTCATGGCTCATGAGAACCAAAAATTTACGTCCTTACGTCGCGTCGTAAA
>NW_007439215.1:0-423 GCF_000475195.1 Diaphorina citri
GGTTTCATATCTCCACCATCAAGCCAGATTTAATCTGGCCAAATCTTCCATAACGCACACTAATTATAGGAGGGCTATCAAAATCATAACCCAAGGCCGTGGTCTCACAAGTAATGAACAAAAAAATATTAGCAAACATTCATTAAAAAAATCAGCAGCCAACTTTATTATCCTTGTTGGCAAGTACAAAGAGTTTCGAGAGTTGGTGGTAAGAGGCTTGTAAGATCTTCAGAGTCCCACATCTTCAAGATATGTTGAGTCAATTGGTTTTCGTAGAATCTTAATCCATACTTCAAGTGGCCATAAAGACAGACTAGTCAGAAGGAAAGGGACAATAGCGATAAGGGAGAGAGCGTCTATTAAGGCCCATTTATAAGCGCCATAAGATTATCTTGCTCGCAAGAAAATAGCAACGCGTTTTAG
>NW_007439216.1:0-423 GCF_000475195.1 Diaphorina citri
TACAGAAATGAAACAGCTAGGCAAAGACAATAAAACAGTGAACGGAAACACCATGCTCAATTCACAGGGAAGTTCTTCGAATGGGACCTCTAGTGAAACTTATTCAAGTGAAAGTGACAGTCCCAACCCTGTTGAACTTAAAGTTGATGATAAATATCCAAACGTAAGTCAACCTAAACCTAGTTCAGATACCAAGGAAACTAATCTAGATATAAAGTCTGAAAATGGACAGCTCAATCAATCTACTACTGAAAACACTAAACAAAACTTGGACCAGCCTTTGCAGAATTTCAATCAAACTACTACGGTAAGCATTTCTAGGGACACTCAATCGATGGATAGAACCAACACTGATACAGCTGTTACAAGAGATATCACTGAAGCTGGCACGCTCCTAAACAATCTCAATACAGACGACTCTGA
>NW_007439217.1:0-423 GCF_000475195.1 Diaphorina citri
ACAGATAAGTATATAAACCTTGCTTAACTTTTAAAGAAAAAAAATACAAAATATTTGGTGATAAATGAGTGAGGAGGGGGATAGGGGTGTCTTTCACACACACACATACACAATAATTATAGATTTGTCGCGACTCTGATCTTGAAATTGGTCACGACGACCTATGAACTCAAAGCGAGAAAGTTTTAGATAACAGTCGTTAATTTAAGACCGGTTTTAGCGTCATCTATGTTAAGCTTCTGCTCGGAAACCATGTTGTTCTCTCCTCAGTTTTTTGTTCTCTCCTCAGTTTTTGGCCCTACGTCCCCCCTAGGGATTCAAGGATATAAGTCATGTTAAGCTACACCGAGCAAGGCCAATAAATGGATGGGTGACTTGAACATTATATTGGGAATAAGGGGAGAACGGGCTCTAGTCTTGATT
>NW_007439218.1:0-423 GCF_000475195.1 Diaphorina citri
TTAAGTAGGTAAGTATTAGACATCTATTCTACATCAATACTATCAGTCCCTATCTATTCATTCTATTCTTAAGAATCTTAAGTACCTATGTACCTACGTCAATTAATTGCCTCTCTACCTTATCACCTTTTCTAATGGAACTTCAACTTACGCACCCAATAACTTTTTATTGAACGTAAGTACCTAACTCCAAAAATAAAGTACGCATAATATTATACTTAGTACTTAATCACGTGAGTAAGTACTTATATTACTATATACCTAAATAATTATTAGGTACTTTGAATACTTTGAAACCACCAACCTCCAGATTCGAAGTCCATCGAGCTACTCTCTTCTTTTATTTTTATTATTACCTACTTACCTAAGTATTATTTTTAACATGATATACCTATGTACATTTTTTTTTTTTTTTTTTACAGA
>NW_007439219.1:0-423 GCF_000475195.1 Diaphorina citri
AATAAATTTTATTTCACTAGAAAAAAAAAAATGTCAAAATTTTCATTTTTGCCTCGAGTTTTTTTTTTTAATTTTCTGTTTTACGCATTTTTATGTAAAAAAAAGTTCGCTTTTTTTTCAATGTAGGTATACATAATTTTTCATTTTTTATTGTTATTATTTTTTAATTAATTATCGCTAGTGATGGTATCCAATTTACATTTTCGTATTATTCACTTATTAATTATGTAGATTGATAATATACCCGAGTACCTCTAACCGCTTAATTTTACTTTAGAAAACAGGAGAAAGTTGGACAACATGTATCCGAAAATTCCGAAATGGATCACCTTTGTAAACACTTGAAACGGACAATTTCTAGTAGGGCTTGATCCCCCTAATTATTATTATTATTATTATTATTATTATTATTATTATTATTAT
>NW_007439220.1:0-423 GCF_000475195.1 Diaphorina citri
CTGTTTTGACAAAGTTAATCACCTCGTCAATTGTTCTGGATGCACTCTACGATTAGACCAGAACACCTACTTGATAGGGCACCCGTCCAGATACAGGCGCCCTTCCAGATTGCCCAACGGAGAAGAAATAGCCTCCAGAGAAAATTGGAAACAACTTGAAAAGACCTTCGTCCCGTCTCCGACTTCAAGAAGATTGATGTGGTCTTCATCTTGAATCATTGAAAGAGAAAATGATATCTCAATGTAAAAACTGACTTGACAAATTGAGAAATTCTCAGGGCGCAGTATACCCCCTTGAGGTACACTTGAAGAAAAGGAATCCTCAATGAAAAACGCCCTTTTTCACGCAGTTACAAAACCGTCCCGAAATAATTCGTCCCAAAAGTCCAAAACCCATCGATCCTTCCAACACCAGAACTGACG
>NW_007439221.1:0-423 GCF_000475195.1 Diaphorina citri
TCCGACATTTGGACTCGATACCCGATTTATTATTTGTGGGCGAGGTTGGGTTAAATGTGTCCGATATTTCGACTCAATGCCTTTTTTTTCTTCTTTTTTTATCGATATGTGTACTAGCCCTAAAGGTTACTTACTCCATTAAGTAACAAGATCTAATCAGGTTGCAGTGACATAGGGCATGGATTATAGCTTTATAGCTGATGACCCTACTTATACCAATACCACTTGATTGGGTTTTAGGGGGAAAAACTACCCTAAACCTGATGGTATCCCCTCAAAAAGTCATGATATCCCTATGTTCAAACAAGCACGCTCTTAACTCTACCATTTTGTTGCTCCCTCATTAGGCGACCATCAGTGAGCACGTTCATCCGGTCCCAGCACACCTCTCACTCACCACAACGCTCCGTGTCTACGTCAGGT
>NW_007439222.1:0-423 GCF_000475195.1 Diaphorina citri
TGAAACCACAGGTGTATTTTTGTGTGAAATAGATCGCAAACCCTATCTAATAAAACAAATTGCAAACCAATGTTTGGGCCAAATGAATGAACTACTCAGAGAAGTATGAAATCTATAATTTAATTAAAAAACTGTGGAATGGTTTTACTTTCAAAATCGGAAAGAGTTCCAATTCTGTCTATCTCACATTCGGTTATTAATGAGTTTTGAAAACATTCATCAGCATCACTAATGATAGGTAACAACAGGGGTGGATCTATGCAGACCTAGGTAAGATATCAACATTTTCGAAGATTGAGGAGGGTATTAGTCGTCACTATGTAAGCAATGTGAATTATTATCAATACATTACCCAAAGGTCGGTGATAAAAGTGACCTTAGTGGAAAATGATCTTTGGTAAAAGCTAATTCATAAGGGTTTCC
>NW_007439223.1:0-423 GCF_000475195.1 Diaphorina citri
TTTAGGATATTCGTACCTTCTGGAATTTTAATGGATTCTTTTGAATTTAGGATCTTCATACCTTCTGGAATTTGGAGGGTTTCTTTTGAATTTAGGATATTCGTGCCTTCTGGAATTTTGATGGTTTCTTTTGAACTTAGGATCTTCATACCTTCTGGAATTTGGAGGGTTTCTTTGGAATTTTGATCGTTTCTTTTGAATTTAGGATCTTCATACCTTCTGGAATTTTGAGAGTTTCTTAGGAATTTAGGATCTTCATACCTTCTGGAATTTGGAGGGTTTCTTTGGAATTTTGATGGTTTCTTTTGAATTTAGGATCTTTGTACCTTCTTCAATTTTGATGATATCTTCTAAATTTAGAATCTTCATAACTTCTTTAATTTCGAAGGTTTCTTTTGAATTCAGGATCTTTACCTTTTGGAA
>NW_007439224.1:0-423 GCF_000475195.1 Diaphorina citri
CCGTCCGTAATGAAAAAAGTAGACAAAAAAATATTTAAGTTACTGATTTTGAAGAGATAGTTCATTTTCCTTAAGCTTTTTTAGTTTATATGTACCTAGTTTATTGTAAAAGTTGTCTACTTTTGGACTTCTCTGATAAATATGATAAAACCCCTTATAAAAAAGTAAAACATTATGACATTAAAAATAGAAACATATTATGTATCTTACTCTCAATTGCAGCAGAGTTCATTCTACGCCGAAAATCACCTCATTATTCAAAAATTATCATTGAAATTCTTTGTTTCTTTCTAAGGATTTACAAACCGAATGAAAAGAGAGCTTTGGCAACAAATTACAAAGTTTCTTCGTTAGGTAATATAAATGCAATTACATTATGAACACCGAGATGCGTCACAATGAAGGAATATTCTTCTAAACTTA
>NW_007439225.1:0-423 GCF_000475195.1 Diaphorina citri
CATTCATTAGGTTTCAGCAATACCTGGAATCCGAGCAGTAATGGATTAGTCCACATGAGTCACATGAGTTATCGGGCCAAATACAATGAGCCATACTCGCAGCTGACAGCTGAGTGGAAGGTATTCATAGGTGTATAGTAAGCAGTATACCTAATAGTAATCGTTGTTGTAGCGGCTTTAAGTACTCAATGGAGTCAATATCTATCAGCATTTTTAAAAGTTTGGTGACTGAAACCAATCAATTTCGTATTTCGACAGTACCTACGGTATGTGATGGTTCATTTCTTATGCCTTTCCAAAAATCCTTTAGATTCCTAATAACGTAATAACGCTAGGATTGTATTTATAGGATTTTTGGACAAAACTAGACAATATAGTTAGCAACGAGGACTTGCACATTCCACACATACGACCCAAGTCTCG
>NW_007439226.1:0-423 GCF_000475195.1 Diaphorina citri
GGAGGGAGAAGGAGAGAATGATAGAGATTGAAAAAGGTTCTTTATGATATTAAAGTCAAACAAAAACTATTTACAAGGATGCTATAGGTATGTACCTACGTTTCATATTATGTAAGTACCTATACTACCTATAAAACCTAGGTACCTACCTAAGTGTACTTTATCTACAAATACAGCTTTGAGTTGTGAAGAACACACATAAAGTGGGTTTAAACTTTTTGCTCCTTCATAATAATGGTAAATGATACCTATAAGTTGTGTTATCAGATAATACCTATATTTCTAAGTACCTACCTATAATAAATGTTAAATTATCTACCTTTTATACGTACCTACGTCATAATTATGTCATGTCACTAATCGTTCGTTCGTTCTTGTCTGAATTGACCTTTTCGTGAAATGAAAATTTGCTACTGTCCGAAA
>NW_007439227.1:0-423 GCF_000475195.1 Diaphorina citri
TCTCTCTCTCTCTCTCTCTCTTTTTTGTATCCTGTATGAAGTGCAACACTCTTTCTGTTCATTTCCTTCTCTCCTGTTCCTAATTCCTTTTCCCTTCACACCTCTCTTGCTCGATTTTTGTATCCTGCAACACTATTTCTCTTCCTTCCTCTTTTCCTTCTCCCCGTGTCTCTCCTCTATTCCGAATTCTTTTTCGCGACCCTGTGTCTCGTTTATTTCCCCCTTTTGTCCATTCTTTTTCCTCTGCTTTCTCCCTTCTCCCTGTCCGCTCTCTCCTATCTCTCTCTGTCCTCTCTCTCCACCTTCTATCTCTTCTCATGATTGTCATCACTTTGTTTTCATTATTTCTCGTCACAGAGATCTCTCTCCCTCTCCACCTTTCTCTTCTTCCTATCTCTCTCCTCCTCGCTCCCACATACCTAA
>NW_007439228.1:0-423 GCF_000475195.1 Diaphorina citri
CTCTCTCTCTCTCTCTCTCTCTCTCTCTCTCTCTCTCTCTCTCTCTCTCTCTCTCTCTCTCTCTCTCTCTCTCCTGGGACTGAAACCTCAGTCCTTAATGATGATGTCTCTGAGAAATTTAACAATAAAGTTGATTGCATACCATAATAATAAACCGGTAAAACTAATGAATTAACAAATCTCCTTATGTAACGAAATTATTAAAATAAAATTGTATAGGGAGACCTACAATAAAAGTGTACAAATTACAAAAGTGGCACATAAAAATGGGTATACCTACCTACTCAGTACAAAAGTGATGCAGAAGGTACTTTTAGTATTATTATTAAGTACGAAAGGTACCTAATTGTAGGTACCCACTAATGACAACAAGATCATAAAAAAGTTATGCTTATTTTGATTAAAGAACTTTCTTTTGCAGAT
>NW_007439229.1:0-423 GCF_000475195.1 Diaphorina citri
TATTGTTTATTTATACAGACATGTTTCACCATTGCTGGCATCATCAGTGTAAAAAATTGCACATAAGAAAAAGAAAAAGAATACTTGTGACAAGGAAATTACTGTGACATTCACTCTTTTTTCTCTTTCTTGACTAGTAGGTTCATCTTTCACTTACGAGCATACACATACTTATGTACAAATGTACAAGCATACTGGTGCAATATTACGTAGGTACCACTGGATTAACTTGGTTACATAATTATGTTTACAATAGAGACTTCAGCTACAGCTTCTTTGTGCATTATGTACACAATATTATTATTATTACAATGTAGGCACACATTTATAGAGTATAGACTTCTGTACAGCTTCATTATGATATGTGAAGCGGAGATTTTTATATCCGAGGTCCAGTGCGTTCGGATTATGTAAGTTCCCATT
>NW_007439230.1:0-423 GCF_000475195.1 Diaphorina citri
GATTTGCCTAGACATAAGTAATACCCACTTACTTTGGGTTCAAGACCTTAAGTTTTCACTGACCTTGATAAGTAATTATTACTCATGTGTAGAAAATAATTCACTTCTACAGCTCATTTCTATCTTCTCTTTTCATTATCTTTCTTATTCTTCCTTCACGTGTGTCCAGATATATTTTAAAAGCTTTAAAACTTCAAATCAAAGAGAAGACTTGAAGTGGTGTTACCCCTCTCTGTTGCCTCCTTAATTTTTTCATTCATAAAATTTATGAGACTTTCAGGTTCAGGACTTGCAGGAATAAAGAAGGGGGGAAAGTGTTATCAGGCAAGGCAAAAAAATAAAAATATAAAAAAAATGTTACAGAAATTCTTGTAGATTTTATAGTCAATTTATATGTTGGACCTCCTTGCTCCTTGTTTCAAA
>NW_007439231.1:0-423 GCF_000475195.1 Diaphorina citri
TGGATAAGTCCTTCTATGGGGACAGACCGACAGACGACACCGAAGCGAATACAATAGTCCGTCCCTTATACCTTTTTAATACTATTGTAATAATGAAGGAAGGACGGACTAAAAAGGGGGGAAAATCGATGAGACGTTTCTTTCCCACACACAATTGACAATGTCAAAATAACGAACGACATTTAACAATGATACCTATTAACACAAGAAAAATGTCATTCTCTTTTTTTATAAATTAGACAGGTGGGTGGTAAGTCGGTGGGTAGGATAGGGAGGTAGATGGGTGGGTAAATAAGTGGGTAGGTTGGTACCTAAGAACTTTTCAATTTGTTCAAAATGATAGAGCACATTTCAAATTTTCATTTTTTTCCCTTATCAATTCTGGGACAAGCAACGCATAAAATGAAGAAGAAAAGATTTTTC
>NW_007439232.1:0-423 GCF_000475195.1 Diaphorina citri
TTTTATAAGAAAAAGTGTTAAAAATCTAGTTGGGTTAGGGTTAGACTGCGTGCGAAAAGAACATTCGCAATTGAGCAGGTTACTGTGAGTGACAGGGTTAGGTAGCATACAAAAAGAATTTTGAGTGAGCCCTTTTGGGAGTTACAAGGGTAATATGTACAGACCTATGTGGGAACCGAAATTTCCGCCACTGCCAGGATTCGAACCTGGCGCCTTAGCCCCTCGCGGTGCAGTCTGATACTGTCTAGCTGCACTCAAGAAACCAGAAGTAGCACTTGGGATTTACTTCTTTAAGTGGCACTGGAAGTAACGTACACAGTCAGGTCGGTATAGGCACTGCGAGTGCAGTTATATGAGGAATTCTAACATTTCCAACTAACAGGTTGCATTTCTCGTCCACAAATCCTATCTTGTCGTCTTTTA
>NW_007439233.1:0-423 GCF_000475195.1 Diaphorina citri
AGGGTGTACAAAAAGTAACGTAGCTAATATTTGTAAGGGTGTTTTATTGATTTAAAATGAGACTTTCGATCTCTGTGTCCGTAAATGCTTACAACAAATTGTTTTTCAGGTGGAACTAACAAAATTGGTATGTTTTTGTTCGGATTTACTTTCTTCTTCTTCTTCTTCTTCTTCTTCTTCTTTTTCTTCTTCTTCTTTGCCAGATTTTTCAATCAATTCTTTAGGCGCTGTAATTGGGAACCCGCGCCGCGTACCAAATACAAATGAGCATATCGAGAGCAGTATCCTTATATTTACAGATAAAAAGTGACTTTAAGTATCTTGAATTTTGACCTCATAAGTACCAAGTTAACTTTTGGATACCCTGTAGATAAAGGCACCAAAGGATTGTATTCGGAGAGAGAGGCATTATAACAACATAGA
>NW_007439234.1:0-423 GCF_000475195.1 Diaphorina citri
ACAATTTCCCATTTTATGTACCTAGCCTTGTTAGCTTGGAAGGTAGCGCCTTGTAAGCGCTGGGTCGCGGGTGCGATTCCGTCCGGGGCGGATTTTATCCTGAACGGATAAGGTTCGTTCTCGGAACGGCTGGCTTTCTCTTATCCTGTCTTCCTTCTCACTTCGCTTTCGGGATGATAAGACCTTGGTATTTACAGTTCCCTATAACCTATAATATCAAAGGAAATTTCAGGCTGGTCTGCTCCCTGTTTAAAGTCCCTTAGCGAGACTAAGCTGGTCTACTCCCTCTTTAAAGTCCCCCAGCCAGACCAAGCTGGTCTACTCCCTGTTTAAAGTCCCTTAGCCAGACTAAGCTGGTCTACTCCCTCTTTAAAGTCCCCCAGCCAGACCAAGCTGGTCTACTCCCTGTTTAAAGTCCCTTAG
>NW_007439235.1:0-423 GCF_000475195.1 Diaphorina citri
TGTAGCTTGTCATGTGTCAGTTTTTTATGTAATTAAATACGTGTAAAAGACGAGTATAGTTAATTAGTTATTCCCCCAGTACATTTCTTTAGAACTTAAAATGACAGCGCCGCAGGTGAAATTTTTTCCGAGAAAATTTAAGTAGCTCCTTCAAGGTTGCATACTTTTTTTTTACTGACCAAAGTTTTTTTCACGTTTTATAGGCTTTGAAATATTCCCAAAACTTCAGCGCCACAGGCGAAATTTTTGAGAGATTATATGTTGCCCCTTCATGGTTGCATACTTTTTTAATTGAAATATTTATTTGTCTTTTTTTAGGCTTTGAAAAATTCCCTGACTTTTTCAATTTTTGTGAAATTCCCTGACTTTTCCAGTCTCCATGAAATTCCCTGACTTTTCCCGATTTTCCAGTCTGGTAGACAC
>NW_007439236.1:0-423 GCF_000475195.1 Diaphorina citri
TATTTATTACTTTTTCTTTAAAAAAAAAAAAAAGTACTAGAAAAGTACTTGTGCTGCTGTTTAGTTTTAGATGTAGAGGAGACTGGATGTACGAAAAGGGACTTTTATTTTGTGACAATATTGCTAACAGATGCTACAGTGGATAAGGTCTGTGTCATAGCCCGTCCATCCCGTGGTATGTCTCTCAAGAGATCGGCGAGATGAAAAATACTTCCCAATATTATTCGTTTCCCATACAACCCCATAGTTAGAATGAACCTTCACAAAGTTACCGCGTCTTCAATCAAGTAAACTTCCCAACTAGGCCGCGGGTTCGATTCCCGCCCGGGGCGGATTCTATCCTGGTGGGATAATGTTCGTTCTCGGAATGGCTGGCTTTCTCCTATCCTGTCTTCCTTCTCTCTTCGATTTCGGGACGATAAG
>NW_007439237.1:0-423 GCF_000475195.1 Diaphorina citri
TTATCTTAGGTAATAGTGATACTAGATGACGGACAAAGGGTGCTATTACTTTCTAGTCCTTGTAGTTTTCACGAAATTATCCTCCACAATGGTGATGCTATTTAGAGAGGAAAACTAGGGGACGAAAAAGACAGAGGAGGGAGCCAAGGGAAGAGCACCTAACTCTTGGAAACATGTAACGGGGAAAGGAGAGAAGAGAGAAAGGATGGAAGAGGAACAAGAAAAGCATCTGGTGACAGAGACAGAGAAGCTGTGAAAAACATCCCTTTAATTACCTAGGTATCAAAGAGCGACTTTACTTTCCCTTAACCATAAAAATATCTATCTAATGTAGAGATCTACGAATTTTTCTCATCCGCAAGAAAAAGAAATCCTAAATCTGCATAACCAGCCTACAGCAAAACTAAAGCTTTCTCAGTAGAA
>NW_007439238.1:0-423 GCF_000475195.1 Diaphorina citri
CATTTTTATTGGCAGAGATGAAGATGATGAGTCCTGGAGATTGATATCTTTCAAGGTCATCAAGGAATAACCGTGAAAAAAGTTGTCTATTATGTCCAATTTAAATGAAATAGGAATTCTATGGATAATCGTTTATCGGGAATGAGATATGAAACCTGAAACGATAATATTGTGGCTTTTAAAAACAATGAATTCTATGGATAATCGTTTATCGGGAATGAGATATGAAACCTGAAACGATAATATTGTGGCTTGATAAACCATCGAATAGATTTCATGCAAGTAGGAGTTTGCAAATCCCAAAAAAAACATCAGTTTTTTATGTCAATTTGAAATGATAGTTATGTAGGTATACAGAGTGTTTCAAAAGTCCGGGGACCCTTGAATATTTTTTGAATGGCTAAAGATGGGAACCTGAAATTT
>NW_007439239.1:0-423 GCF_000475195.1 Diaphorina citri
GCAAAGCCAGACAAAAAAAAAAAAATCAAAATCCTTCTCAATAAAAAAGGCCGACCTTTATAGGATTAAAGAAGTGTGTGTTGTATGGCCCTACATCTGCAAATGAAATATCTAGGTCTATGGTTCAATATACAGGTCACAATACAGGACAAATTGATTCCTCAATATACAGGTCCGCAATACAGGACAAATTGATTCCTCAATCCTCATGCCATGCATTCATCATTAGACGTCAAATACAGTACACCTAATATGTTATCCTTATTTGTTAGTCCCCTCTTTCAAACATTTAAGTCTTTTTTAAAAAATGCTGTCTTTCTTAAATTTCTTAAATGTGAATAAGATACCAGCCTAGTTAGCTTGGTTGGTAGTGCGTCTGCCTTGTAAGCGCTAGGCCGCGGGTTCGATTCCCGCCCGGGGCGG
>NW_007439240.1:0-423 GCF_000475195.1 Diaphorina citri
ATTTTTTCTTCTTCTGTAAACTTTCAGCTTTCCGTTTAAACTAGCAAAAGAGAACATAAATTTTCAAAGACATTTTTTAAAGAGACTTTCTTTTTCAGAAAATAAAATGTGTACATTAATTTTATTTTATAAATAAGCACATAGGAAGTACCTACTCTACTGTTAAAGTTGACTTTTTTATGTCTCTTGCGAGTAAATTGAAAATAATTGGGATCGATTTACACACTGCGAATTTTGTTTACTGTTTGAGCCGTTCTTTTACTATGATTACAGATCTTTGCTGTTTCTGATTCATAGCACATCTGTAAATTTTACAATGATGATGAACTTGGTTATTTGAGCTTATCAGCTTTTCCTATGATCTTCCAGGACTTCATGTTCTATCTATAAATTTGTGATAACATCTCTCTATCTCTTTCTCTC
>NW_007439241.1:0-423 GCF_000475195.1 Diaphorina citri
TCGGGGAGAGATGCTTTGATGTCCTCTGAAAAAGCAAAGTTTTATTTCTATTATGATTATTATTATTTTAGGGAGGGGTCTAACATCACTGTATATCTGCCAAGGATTTTGGTGTTTTTAACTTCACTAAATCT
This sequence comes from Diaphorina citri, assembly GCF_000475195.1. Classification (NCBI taxonomy): domain Eukaryota; kingdom Metazoa; phylum Arthropoda; class Insecta; order Hemiptera; family Psyllidae; genus Diaphorina; species Diaphorina citri. The sequence goes on from NW_007439241.1 coordinate 135, forward strand.
GAGTGAGCCTGGTAAAAGATAGCAGCAAATGAATACTCAGATTGTCCCATGTGGATACCAATCATGTGCAACATTGCCTAACTTCAGTGATAAATAGGGACCTGGCTAGGTTGATGTGTTATTTAGATCTTTCTTGATCCTTCTCTATCCAACTAGCTCAGTTTTCTTGAAAAAGATATCTGAATAACCTCCTCATAACCTATGCATACCGAGAACAGCCATAGAGTTGGGTGAAGGCATAGGTACTGGCACAGTAGTGGGTACTGGTGTCACTTGTTTGGACAGCTCC
>NW_007439242.1:0-423 GCF_000475195.1 Diaphorina citri
CTATTGTTACGAATTTTCCGGCAGGTGTATTATTTTTCCATTTTTTTTCGGTGTCAAAAAAGGTCCAAGAGCTTTTTAAAAAGCCCAAATCGGTCAGTGAAATTCCCTAAAATCGAATAGTAGAGAAAACCCTAGACGAGTCCATCTTACACGTCCTCCCCTCGAAAAATTCTTTCCTCGTCCAATCGTTTTGAAAACTTCGTGTTGTTCATTTCAAATTTTTTTAAAGTTCGAGTTCCAAGTTCGAAGAAATAAACGTCCTCCCCTCGAAGGATTCTTTCCTCGTCCAATCGTTTTGAAAACTTCGTGTTGTTCATTTCAAATTTTTTTAAAGTTCGAGTTCCAAGTTCGAAGAAATAAATTCCCGTGCGAATTTATTCAAATTTTTTTGTTACATTTTTAAATTTAGGTAAGTAAATTTTC
>NW_007439243.1:0-423 GCF_000475195.1 Diaphorina citri
TACAGTTATTTTTTCGGAGTTTTGACCTCGGATTTGGATTTTTCCCAACTTTTTACATATTATAGGAATCGACCATTTATTTATAATTTTTACCCGTTTGCAACTGCTCCATCCCAAAATCTTTTACAGGCCTCGGCCTCGAGTAGGTATGTTTTTTATTCCAATCAAGAAGAGAAGAATGTTTTTTTTTCTTGTTTTTTGGTTTTTTTTCTTGTTTTTTTGTTTTTTTTTTTTCAGTAAAAATGTGTTAATAGGTAATACTTTAGGTAGGTACCACCTAACGCGTCAAAATCTTAGAGGATTAAAATATGTACCTACCTAGATTACTCCTTATAACTTCTAAAAGAAGAACATTTAAAAGACATAAAAAAAGATGAAATTGAATCTGATAAAAGGATGATGGAACTCCAACGAAATTAAGTC
>NW_007439244.1:0-423 GCF_000475195.1 Diaphorina citri
ATGTTTTAATGTGATATCGTTTTTTCGTTTTATTTATGTTATGGAATAATGTCAAGGTTGAATGTAATTTATGTGTTCCGATACTTATCTAATATGTAATTCAGATATTCGAGTATGTTTTAAACTTTTAAGTTTAGTACCCAATGTTCAGCATTATCTACTTTAATCGAGTAGCGACCAGTGGCGGCATTACCAGTGTAAAAAGATTATTGAAATATGGAAATTGATTGCAAAGGAGGCAGTTTAGTAATGTTGTGATATCCTCAAAAGTTGTGAAAAAGCTCTGCTTTACCACAAAGAATTTGAGATTTGATTTGATAAGGAAAGTAAAAATTCGCGCTAATCAAGGTTCTTACCTCTTTGGGTTGAATCCGGAAGGGCGGCGGGAGTTTGATGCCCACACTCACTTCACTGGGCGGGGTC
>NW_007439245.1:0-423 GCF_000475195.1 Diaphorina citri
TTAACGTTAAATCTATTTAAAGAAAATAAGTAACAACCAATCCCAATATGGATATGGATTGCTACTTTTTTCCCAAGAAAATTAAACATTCTTATCAGGTGTTTTTCCCCCTTAACCTACTAATTTACTGTTCCGCGTCCAGGGTACAAAGAGTAGCCACGTGGGCTATGAAAAATTTACTGATAGCACTACTAATAATAATGGAACATCTCTAGACCCATTTTAAACGGACGAGGTAGATACCACCTAGATAACTGACGATGGGTAGTTAAATAACCTATAGATGCATTTACCAAATTACTCGAACGGCTCATACCTTGAATCTCAATTTAGAATTGTTAAACTCCTGTATTAGATTATGGCTTATGACGTGTCTATCTACAGTATCTATATCTAGCACTATTCATCTCTAATGCACAAATT
>NW_007439246.1:0-423 GCF_000475195.1 Diaphorina citri
TTTTGACTAAGATCACTCTCTGAATCGCTCTGAAACAAAAGGGAAAACACATTTGAATTCTGAAGAGGGAAGTAATTTGTTAAAGAAATACTCTGGTACAGGGTTGCCACAGTAAAATCGTATTTTAATTATTTTTGTAATTATCAGCGATTATCTGATATGGGCTTCTGAGATATCTTTGAAAGGTCGTGTCAAATGCCAAAAACCTGTCGTTCTAGGTTTTAACCATCGAACTGATTGCCGAAAAGCACCTTTAAATGGCTTTCCAATATTTTCAGACCGGAAGCTAGCAATGAAAAACTCAAGTTATATTACAATTTTTTGACTTGTACTTGGTTTAAAGTTCAAACTTACTTGATGTAATATTCCGACGGAATTACTTCTGGTCATGGCACTAGGGGGTAGCTTTGGTCTTTGAGAAGT
>NW_007439247.1:0-423 GCF_000475195.1 Diaphorina citri
ATACTGTATTGAGATCGCTTCCTCTTGTCACATGTCTAACAATCTGACGTACCTTTCTGGAAGAAAGCTCCGACTCCGCACTGTTACCGTGTAGGGCTTTCACCACCGATTCACATCCATATGATGTTGCGTTGTTAAGTCTTTTAACAGTTTTCTTTTTATCCTTTTGTTGACAGAACATCGCTACAAATTGAGCATGAAGTGTAATAGTTTAACAGTCAAGTTCTTGCAAATGAATCTGCCTCTGCTGCTGCAAATGGATCAAATGATGGAAAGGCTCTCCAAAATGCGCTGCATGCTGCATCTTCAAGGATCTTCCGATGGTTGCAGAACTGCTCATCTCTACATCTTGCACGGAAGGTAAATTATATTTTCAAACATTAGAAGTTCGAAAAGATACTCTCTGTTTGACAAAAATTTGTT
>NW_007439248.1:0-423 GCF_000475195.1 Diaphorina citri
ATGCGAGAGCTACTTTCAAGCGTTGTTGACAGTTGTAGCAATTATTTTCATGCTGGGTGGATTATTTCGAAACTTCTCTGCACCAAGGTTTCTCTCGGTTGTTTTGAAAGGAGCTCTCCTGAACTCAAGGATATCTTCTCAACTCTTGAAAGATTCCCTTCAGATGAAGAAGAGCCGAGGGTATAGCCTCAGCTTGGGGTAAAGTCAGTTGTTTGAACTCAACGATATTGGATTTAGTTTGTCTGATTGTTCGACCATGGAACCTCGGATGGTTTGTCCAATTTTGATAAAACTTGAAAGATTTTTTCAAACCTTGAAGGAAATTTACTCCTTCGATTTTTGGCTGTTCGGGCTTTCGGCCCCCGTAGAAATTCCTTTTCCGAGTAACTTAACAACTAGGTCTCTAACTTCTTCTATCTGACT
>NW_007439249.1:0-423 GCF_000475195.1 Diaphorina citri
TTCTTCTAAACTCCTTTGTATTTGTATCTGCACTCTTACATCTCTCCCTCACTCTCTCTCTCTCTCTCTCTCTTTCTCTCTCTTTCTCTCTCTTTTCTCTCTTTTTCTCTCTCTCTTTCTATCTCTATGCCCTGTTTCCAATTACCATCTCGTTTTCTGAGAAAATCATCGTTCGTTCTCTCTGTTTCTACTTTCTACCTCATTCCCCGAATCCCTACTGTCTACTTTTGCATTGCATTGTCTCAGTTCCTCGTCTAATCTGCTTGGATTTAATAGTGAAGGAAACATTCCCTCTCTTCCCTTATTCGTTGTTCGTTCTCTCTTCCCTTGCTCGTTTCTCAGGTATTTCCCCTGTGCCCATTATACTAGTGAGTCCCTGTGCCCATTACTAGTGAGTCATTGTGACACAAATACACAATACAA
>NW_007439250.1:0-423 GCF_000475195.1 Diaphorina citri
GTTGCTTCGGATATCACATTAGTCTGACAAAACTATCACTATAAACCAGTGCAGAATATCACAAAAACAGTATTTCTCCTCAAGTCCTCACGCTCCTTTCTAATATCATCTTCTCATCGTAAAAGTACTCTTGATTCAGAGAGATAGCTTTTTTTTACCGAGATTACGGTGTTGTCAAAAACACCCACTCATCTGATGACCTACAAACATTTTGCATCATTCATGAGGTAAAAAAATAACGTGGAAAAAACTACAGAAGTATTAATTAAACTTTAAATCTTGTTACAAATCATCGCTATCCATAGGCGGCGATAGGGGGGGGCTTGGGGGGCTTAAGCCCCCCCCAAGTTATCAGGGCCTCTTACACTAGATAAAATTGGATTTCAGAATAATAATCCAAAACACCATTTTTTACTTTCCTTA
>NW_007439251.1:0-423 GCF_000475195.1 Diaphorina citri
ACGAGAGTCGCTTTATGGAGATTTTTAGTGTTGAGAAACTCGATGACTGGTTGAGAGAGATACCTAGATAAAAAAAAAGTAACAAGCATTACAATAAACACATGGAGCCACATTTGCCATAAATGGCAAAATATCTGGTGCCTTGGGCAAAGAAGAGATTCAAAGACATTATTTTCTATTTCTCTATTACTTCCTAAACATGACTTTCAAATACATGCTGCGTCGAAACTTTTGGGACAAGATGAGATGGTTTTCCTGTCTCGAGCCCACTTACGTTCAGTTTTGCATGACTGAACGTGGCTACCCTTAGCGTTGATAAATTCAAAGACAAAGTAGCAATGCAAACAAATATCATGAAAGCAAGCGTAGTCAGCCCGCATTTTTCTTTCAGGGACGGAGAACTCCTAGTGAAATCGGACAAGG
>NW_007439252.1:0-423 GCF_000475195.1 Diaphorina citri
AGAATAATAATAAACTGAATATTAAACAAATTAGGTAGGTACATAGGTATTCTTTAATCACGATCGAATAAACTACGGACTAAAAAATTCCCGGAGGGACGGGCCCAGCTTGTTACAAGTTACCCAGGTTTCTAACTTATTCAGGTTTCCCAATTAGACGGGTTTCAGTTAGACAGTTTCGACTGTATTCTTACCAAGAGATTTTACAGAGGGAACTGTGACAACGGATGTTTATCGTCAAGAAATCGCAGAGGAGTACAGGATAGGAGAAAGTCAGTCGTTCCGAGAACGAATCTTAACCGTTTTCCGTTTAGGATAAGATTCGTTCAATAAGTTTTATGGTTTGAGAAGGAGAGAGAGAGAGAGAGAGAGAGAGAGAGAGAGAGAGAGAGAGAGAGAGAGAGAGAGAGAGAGAGAGAGAGA
>NW_007439253.1:0-423 GCF_000475195.1 Diaphorina citri
AAAGTAAAAATAAAGAATCAAAATAAAAATAAAAAATCAAAGTAAAAATAAAAATCGAAGTAAAAATAAAGAATCAAAGTAAAAACAAAGAATCAAAGTAAAAATAAAGAATCAAAGTAAAAATAAAGGGAAAAAGAAGTAAAGAGAAAGAGAAAGGAAGCACATACTCACGAGTGGGAAGTCCCAACTAAACAATAAACATTTTGGCTGATGACTCTGATATTTTTCAAAGAGGATAATACTATTAGAGGAGACGCCAGAACTGTCGAGCTGCTAGAACTCTAGGTTTAATAGTTAAATTTTTTATTAGTGGAGATGTCAAAGTCGCCAATATTCTTAACTCCAATTCAATAGTGGAGATGCCAAAATTCCCTCTGCGGTATTGATTGTCAGTCCAAATAAGTCTGAGATTTTAACCCTATT
>NW_007439254.1:0-423 GCF_000475195.1 Diaphorina citri
TTTTTTCTTTTTTTTTTACTGCATTAAAGCTTACCATTCTTCAATTTCCGAGATCGTTTCACAAAGAGTGGTTCTTTTTCAAAGAAGTGAACTAGATTATTCAGGATCCTCAAACAGCTCTTGGTGGAATTTGGATCTGTAAGAAAAAGCAAAGATTTTGTATTAGGACTACGTGATTTGAGAACTATTTAATGGAGCAGTTGCAGTTGGGTAAAAATTATGAATAAAAGGTCGATTCCTACATAAAAAGTTGTGAAAAATCCAAATCTGAAGTCAAAACTCCGAAAAAGTAACTTTTAAAGGTCGAAAATTCAATTTTTAATTGCCGTTCTAATTAAAAAGTTGAAAGAGTTGTGACGTCAGACTTAATGTCAAAATGCGCAGAAACGCTTGCGCACAAACAAACAAAGCGGGAGTCATGAA
>NW_007439255.1:0-423 GCF_000475195.1 Diaphorina citri
CTTTTTTTTTTTTTTTTTTTTTTTTTTTTTGCTGTTAGAATTTAAAATCGTTTTTTAAAAAGGTAGATTGCTTGAATTTTAAAGTGAAGCACGTCAACAATAAATAAAAAATATTTAGTTGTAGTGTTGGCTTCTAAATATTTTTATTATTTAATTTTTGTAGATATTTCCAATTTCTAGGTAGGTACATCATACGTGATTATGATTAATCTTTGTAAATATTTTTTATATCTTCTAATAAAAAATAAAATTACCTAACAAGGTATACATTTCTGTGTAAATTTTCAAAGAGATTTTTTTGTCTTCACTGTATATATTTGCAATCGAAAAACGAGTAGGTACAACTTTTTTGTTGATGGTGGGCGTCAAACATGGAGCTTCTGTCACAGGGTAGATATATTATATTTTCGTATCCAGACAGGG
>NW_007439256.1:0-423 GCF_000475195.1 Diaphorina citri
GAAGAGTGCTAATTTATATCTAGAAATGGTAGGCTATCTTTGTGTTATCTACGCATGATATAAAATAAATAAACAATACCAAGGTACTGAATAATTTAACCGGCAACCTTCTTCCTTGACGCCTCGCCTGTTGAATTTTACTTCTCAGTCTCAACCTTTCTTGCTTTCTTCAGAAAGTATACGGTTGTACGGTATCTTTCGTCTATCAATACTATGATTAGTGTGATGACCCCCATTCATTTCTTCCTCAGTTGCATAAAAATCATTGCCAAGAGCCTTCGAGGAATCTAAGCCTTCTTGGTCTCTATGCCTGCAGTTTGAGCTTCATACTAGGAGAAACCTTGATGCCTTATCAGATTCAGTAAAGTTACGGTTAAGGTTAGTCTGTCAGTAACGTGTAGTGATTCAAGCTGTTAGGTCTCG
>NW_007439257.1:0-423 GCF_000475195.1 Diaphorina citri
AAAAAGAAATATAATGCGGCCCCCGGCCGCTGCGATTTTATTCAAATTTGGATATGTTATAGGTATAATCAAAAGCTATCGTCCCAATCGGGGATCGAACCTGCGGCCCCCAAGCTTACTAGGCTCGCGTAATAAATAAAACCAAAGTTTATTTATCTTTAATACCGATTTACATTTTTCACCCTGCACCTTGTTTGACCTTTGTTGGCATAATGGGACTTTTTAGTCTTAGCCGACTGTATACATCAAATATAGTTATTAATTTTTTTTTCACCTTTATTATTTCCAGGGCCGGGAGGAGGTGGAGGGGGAGGAGGAGGAAAGGAGGCCGTGTTCAGCGACGATGAAGAAGATAACACGCCCACCCTGAACAATACAAACAGCAAGCGAGTCAAGCCCAGCCCTGGGGGCGCCCCCATTAAC
>NW_007439258.1:0-423 GCF_000475195.1 Diaphorina citri
AGATCTAATAAGCTGTCATAATTATCTAAATGAAATGTAGTTTTTGAAGGTAAAATAGATAAATTGACAGACTTGATTAGATTTTTAAATCTTTTAGATGGTAAATTACTAAGATTTAGATCGCAATTGAAATCACCCATAATTATGACATCATCATAGAGAGGCAAACAGGAACTCAATAAAGTCTCGAGATCTTCAGAATAAGCAACTGTAGGTGGCCTGTAAACTACTCCCAACAAAAGCTTCTTATGATAAAATCTTACTTCAACCAAAAGGTATTCAATCTTCCTGGCGACATTACCATCAGAACACTCTAGAACTGAAAAGTCCAAGCCGTCTCGAAGATAAATACCTACTCCACCACAACGCGAATGCAGTCTGTCATTTCTGATGAGATTATAGCCAGGAATAGAAGCTAAAACA
>NW_007439259.1:0-423 GCF_000475195.1 Diaphorina citri
GTAGAGCTTCTTATCTTGCCAGGCTTGCGATTGGCATTTTCTTATTGCCATTTTGTGCTCGTTGAACAGGACGTCCTATAGAATACACTTGAAATGTCACAGCTATTGAACAAAACAAGAACAATGTTGCTGAAATACATGGAATAGGAAATTTAGAAGAGACCGAAAATGAACAAGTGCAATCTGATGGATCAATATCTCCACACTTACGACTGGATTACACAATGACAGCAGTCCATTTACTGACCTCGTCCTTATCACCACTGGCGTCCAATAACATTCTAGATCTAGACCTTTAGGACACAATGCACTTCTGTACAGCTACAAATCTGGACAACTAATTGAGAACTAGAATGTTACTGGACGCCATCGCCAGTGCAGGTGTTCACATAAGGCCAGTAGATGGACTGAATTCTTTTCTCG
>NW_007439260.1:0-423 GCF_000475195.1 Diaphorina citri
AGATCAAAACAAAATGGCGGCGCGAAAAAATATTGGACGTGACTCAAGTCACGAATCAAACTGAGGTAGAACGCACTTTTGGCACTATTACTATTATTTATAACTATTACTATTATTAGCACTATTACTATAAACTGGAAATGTCCTGTCCAATGAGACGTAATCTGATTACACAGTTTAGCTCTTACGCATCCCTTTCAGTACTGTTCGAAGTCGCCAAATTTGTGTCCCAGAAAAGGTTTTCTGAACCTGTCTATCAGCTCATGAAAAATTGAAAATAATGCATGTCGAGGTTAGACTACCAAAGATACTGTCCCTTTGTAACTGTCAACATTGAAACATAATATGAATCACAAGACTGATTTTTTTTTTTTTAAGAGGTTTGACAGAGGGAACTGTAACTGCTATGGTCTTATCGTGATG
>NW_007439261.1:0-423 GCF_000475195.1 Diaphorina citri
TCAAACGATTAATCCGTTTTTGAAGAAATTTTGCAAACATGTGTAACACAAAAAACAGATTAGTAGGTACTTTACATTTTGGAACAGTTACCCCTTCCTTACTTCCAATGAACATCTTGATTCATGAGGTCACCTCATTTGTTTGTTGTCTGTTTGATTCCTAATTACTCATTTAATTAAAGCAACAATCACCTCTAATCATGTCCATTTTTCTTATTGTTTCAGTCAAGTTGGTGTGACGTCTCAAGCTATCCATTCATTCCTTCCCCTCGAGTTCATCAAGACATCACCATGCAAGAAGCCAACGATAAGAAGTCCAACATCACCATGCAGGAGGAGACCTCGACCACCATCACCAAGGACTCTGGCTACTCCACTAGTTGTAACAGTCAGTCGCAGAAGAGCGCCAGTTTCAAGTCCAAG
>NW_007439262.1:0-423 GCF_000475195.1 Diaphorina citri
ACTTCCCATTTAGGTGCTGGGTCAACACGAGAACACCAGAAAGTAACCCGTTGAAATATTTGCAATCGAAAAACGAATGAATTGGTGTGTGGGATGAAATATAAAATACCGACCTAAAAAAATAAGGTCAGTTAAAAAGGCATTGTGATGGGTATTGTAGGGACTTCGGAGGACTTGACTTGTGCTGTACTTATTCCAAGTCCAAATTGGGTTGAAATGACCAAAGTTGAAGAGAAAATCTTGACTTGTATGTGCTTAAATCGGACACAGTTATAAGTACGTCATACCTAGGTATCTACAGACAGACAAAGGCAAACAAAATTAACATTAATTTATTATGTAGAATAACTGTTCGTTGATTAAAGGCACACTTGTCCCTCCTCTCTCTCTCTCTCTCTCTCTCTCTCTCTCTCTCTCTCTCTC
>NW_007439263.1:0-423 GCF_000475195.1 Diaphorina citri
TTGGGCAAAAAATACAAAGAAGTATGTACTTAGGCCGGGGGCCACAAAGTGGGTTTAAACTCCGTTTAAGAATTAATGTCGGTTTAACCAATCCACTTAGCTAAAATTTGTTCAAATTTTAAAAATCAACCAATCAAATTGCTCAATCCAAGAGTTAAACTTACACCGAGTTGAAACTCACTACGTGGATCCCGGCCATTAACGGTTCAATTTTTAGCTAAATCCCCTTCAGGGGAGAGCTATTCATTTCTAACAAAAGTCACAACTTTGGGTCGGGGTTATGTTTTTTAGGTCTTTTGGGTCACTACAAAGCTATTCGCCATGAAAACCCTCTTTCATCTTGCAACTTACTTGTCCACCAGAGAGCAGAAGGGTTGCACCACCAGTGATGTTCCCATGATGAGCAGCAGGTCTGCCTTGGGG
>NW_007439264.1:0-423 GCF_000475195.1 Diaphorina citri
TGAAGTTTCAATAACAAAAATGTATCAAATAATAATCCAATTAATATCAATGAGTGAGGAGAGGGGAGAAAACCGCACAATATGGTGTAATTCCGTACATTAATACGATTCTAGGAGGTGGTGGTGGTAACAAACGATCTGCCGTACGTAGTGTGGCTGATGAAGGCTGTGGTTGCGTTGCGTACGATTAGTCTTACGTCGCATTGTGCTATCCCCTCCCACACACTAGACTGAACTTTAATAGCACGAATTTGCGCTACGCCATGTCAGCGCCACCTGAAAACCCAACCTGTGAAAATGATATCTCTTATACATAGTTGGAGTTGCTCGACTAGGTTTCTTCCAGTGTGAAGCTGTGTCCAAATATAGTCCATGTGTGAAGCTGTGTCCAAATATAGTCCATGTGTGAAGCTGTGTCCAAAT
>NW_007439265.1:0-423 GCF_000475195.1 Diaphorina citri
TTGTGAATTGGGGAGCTGTAATCGAAATCGTAGGTATGCTTACGAAAGAGGTTTTGTCCCAATAGGCATTCGTACAGAGGGAGACCACAACTGAGGTGGAGAGGTAAGGTCAAGGAAGACTTGCGAGAGAAAGGATGGAGAAGGGAGGAGGCGGACCTATGGAGTGGTATAGGAAAAGAAGACGAAAGAGGAAGAGGAGAAGAAGAAGAAGATGGCATTCTAAATTTAGGAGGGAAAGCGCCTAGTTTTCTTTTAACCTAAAAAAGGTTGCTCCCATACATAGACCGTATTGTCCACACCACACGTAGACCGTATTGTCCACACCACACGAGAGTGCGCTATTTTGGTGATATGTATTTTTCTCCAGGGTATTTGTCCGTTCGTATACCCGAAATTCATCTGAGGTGCCTCACGTGCTAGGTA
>NW_007439266.1:0-423 GCF_000475195.1 Diaphorina citri
CATTCACCTGGAATAAATAAGCAGTAGATATTTATGTAGGTATAACTAAGAAATATTAGTAAATGTTTTTATTTATTTATTTGATTACACGCTAAGCATCACGGCCATGTGTGGTATTAGTAATTGATGTAAGTGTAATAGCCAGTGAGCTCGTATCAGAATTAACATTAATAAAGACTAATTCTGATACAAAGCCACTAAAGTGAGGAGACGCCCATTAGGACATTTTCCTACACTCTGAGATGCATGACATATTAAATTGTTCATTTAGCACCATACGGGGGCATTGATGTCAGTCTTCTTCTTCTTCTTCTTCTTCTTCTTCTTCTTCTTCGCCTTTTTCCGTGTGCAGACGGGGTCCGCGTTTTTCGTCAGCCTCTCAATCAGCCCTAACTAGGGTGATTGCTTTGAGCTGATGCCCTT
>NW_007439267.1:0-1556 GCF_000475195.1 Diaphorina citri
AGCCGAAAAAAACCTCGGCCCCGCCGGGAATCGAACCCGGGCCTCCTGTGTACAAGCCTAATGTGATACCCACTCGGCAACGGAGGCGGAGGTTGCATTAGATAACAACTATTCTACAAATAGGCCAAGCGTCTAGACTTACCTGTCCTTCGTAGATTTTCACCAGCTCCTGTTTGGTCTTCTTGAACTCCTCTTCGAACATGGCGCGATTGGTTCGCACTTGTTCCGCCAGACGATTCTCAAAGTCTCGATTGAGACGAGAGTCCACCTCGGACAGTTCTGTCTTACGCTTCTTCTGCACCTCTTCGATACGGGTCTCGAATACCTGGAAGAAAATGGATGGATTTAGAAAACTAGATCAGGGGGACATCAAGCTGGTGAAATGGAGGCTTGCCATTGGTGAGGCCTGAGGCCAGGGATGTAAGTAAGGTTGTGGTTTTGTACCGGGTTGAGAGAGGCAAGCTTGGCAAACTAACCTTGTTTTTAAGTTACCACTCTCATGCCAAACTGTATAAACAATATCCTGTCTCAACTCGTCCTGTCTCGACCCAACCCGGTAGATAACCACAACCTAAAACAGCCATAAAAAGTTCACAGAAAATCACATTTAAAACACAAAAAGTATAAATAGGTATAAAAGGAATTAAGGATGTCTGGTTTTTGAAGCCAGAAGTTAAAAGAATTCCAGCAGACTTCGGTAGTGGGTACAGAGGTGAAGCACTCGCCTAGTAAGCGGGATGACGCCGGTTCGATTCTTCGAACTATATCCTTACTTATGAGATAATTTGACCGTATAATAATAGAGCTAGAAGGGTTAAGTAGTAATTAATGCCTTTGAAACTAACCTCACCTAGTGGTTATCTTCCACTTAAGAGTATGGACCTACTTTCTTCTTTATATTGCCACTATTGCAGCAGTCATAGTCAGAGGGGTATAAGTGGTGGACCACTTACCTGCTTGTCATAGTTAAGCTGCTCTCGCAAACTCTGGTTTTCATTCTCGAGTTCGATTCGTTTGAGTTGTTCTTGATCGATAGCTTTCTTCTGCTCTCCAATCTGGTGCTCTAGCACTGGAATACGCTGGAAAGGGCAAAAAGAAGAACCAGTTACTTTAATATCCATATAATAAAAAGGATAAGGAAAGGAAGAAGGGGAAATCCTTGGTTTGAACCTATGGTTTTTTGTTTCATTGGTGCGCTTACAGAAAGTACTATCTGTCAGAGAAGAAAGCTCGATGCGACTAATGCATCTGGAGGTTCGTGGTTGGGGTTTAATTCAAGTCATAAAATTTTTCGAGGTGTATTGATCGGAGAACGACATGACAAGCATTTAAGAAGTATTATGCTTAACACAATTAAAGCTCTTTTTATAATTTCGTTTTACCTTATTCTCGCTGGACAATTTCTTCTTGTCCTCGGTCAGTTGGCTACACTTGGTCTTCTCCTGGTTCAAATTATGGTTCACCTCGTTCAGGAGGGACTCTAGACGCACGATTTTGGTCTCAGCAGCAGCGCACTCGTTGGTCTTATCCTTCAATCTGAAAACACAAAATAGTCA
>NW_007439267.1:9228-10322 GCF_000475195.1 Diaphorina citri
ACGGAGGCGGAGGTTGCATTAGATAACAACTATTCTACAAATAGGCCAAGCGTCTAGACTCACCTGTCCTTCGTAGATTTTCACCAGCTCCTGTTTGGTCTTCTTGAACTCCTCTTCGAACATGGCGCGATTGGTTCGCACTTGTTCCGCCAGACGATTCTCAAAGTCCCGATTGAGACGAGAGTCCACCTCGGACAGTTCTGTCTTACGCTTCTTCTGCACCTCTTCGATACGGGTCTCGAATACCTGGAAGAAAATTGATGGATTTAGAAAACTAGATCAGGGGGACATCAAGCTGGTGAAATGGAGGCTTGCCATTGGTGAGGCCTGAGGCCAGGGATGTAAGTAAGGTTGTGGTTTTGTACCGGGTTGAGAGAGGCAAGCTTGGCAAACTAACCTTGTTTTTAAGTTACCACTCCCATGTCAAACTGTAGAAACAATATCCTGTCTCAACCCAACCCGGTAGATAACCACTACCTAAAACAGCCATAAAAAGTTCACAGAAAATCACATTTAAAACACAAAAAGTATAAATAGGTATAAAAGGAATTAAGGATGTCTGGTTTTTGAAGCCAGAAGTTAAAAGAATTCCAGGAGACTTCGGTAGTGGGTACAGAGGTGAAGCACTCGCCTAGTAAGCGGGATGACGCCGGTACGAATCTTCGAACTATAATCTTCGAATTATATCCTTACTTATGAGATAATTTGACCGTATAATAATAGAGCTAGAAGGGTTAAGTAGTAATTAATGCCTTTGAAACTAACCTCACCTAGTGGTTATCTTCCACTTAAGAGTATGGACCTACTTTCTTCTTTATATTGCCACTATTGCAGCAGTCATAGTCAGAGGGGTATAAGTGGTGGACCACTTACCTGCTTGTCATAGTTAAGCTGCTCTCGCAAACTCTGGTTTTCATTCTCGAGTTCGATTCGTTTGAGTTGTTCTTGATCGATAGCTTTCTTCTGCTCTCCAATCTGGTGCTCTAGCACTGGAATACGCTGGAAAGGGCAAAAAGAAGAACCAGTTACTTTAATATCCATATAATAAAAAGGATAAGGAAAGGAAGAAGGGGAAATCCTTGGTTTGAACCTAT
>NW_007439268.1:0-423 GCF_000475195.1 Diaphorina citri
AATGGTTTTTGGGGGATTTTTTTCACATTTTCTCACACAAATGAGCCCTGATCTTGAAATTTGTCGCGACGACCTATGTATGAACTCAAAACAAGAAAGTTTTAGATAATACTTCAGGCGATAATTTAAGACCGGTTTTAGCGTCACCTGTGTTAGGCTACGCCGAGCAAGGCCAATAAATGGATGGGTGACTTAAAGGAATAAAGGGAGAACGGGCTCTAGTCTTGATTTTAATTTTAAATCATTACCTACATGAAAGTAAAATCAAATCAATAATAAAAATAAATTGAATATTAAACAAATTAGGTAGGTAGGTACTGATTTTCTTTAACCACGATCGAATAAACTAGGGGCTAAAAAATTCCCGGAGGGACGGGCCTGGCTTGTTGTATCCGTCACATATGGCAACACTGTAGATAGGTA
>NW_007439269.1:0-423 GCF_000475195.1 Diaphorina citri
TGATACCTATTTCTCAGGGAAAAGATGCTCCAACGACGGGGTTGCGAAAGGGTATTCGACCTAAACTCTACATCTTCTCATAGTTTTTTTTCTCAGCTTTCTAACCATTATACTTTCATCCCGATTTCGCGTCGCTACGACCTCGTATAGGCCGCGCAAGCAACTTAGTCCCGAGCTCAAAGGTGAAATTCATACCTATTTTTCTGGGAAAACACGCTCCAACGACGGGGTTTCGAAAGGGTATTCGACCTAAACTCTACAATTTCTTATAGCTTTTTTTCTCAGCTTTCTAACCATTATACTTTCATCCCCGATTTCGGTCGCTACCGCCTCGTATAAGCCTACCAACGAAATTAATAGTGAGCTCATATGTGAAAAATGATACCTATTTCTCAGGGAAAAGACGCTCCAACGACGGGGTTG
>NW_007439270.1:0-423 GCF_000475195.1 Diaphorina citri
ACTTTCATTTGGTGTGCTGTGTGTAGTTATGGAGTTTTCTACCTTATATTATAAGTATTCTCTTATTTGAAGAATCGGGGCCTGTGGGGCTTTTAAATGCCAAAGGCCCTTCACACCTCAGGGTCTATGGGACTATTTATTGCCTAGGGCTCTGCCCACACCATAGGGGCTGCGGGTAGGTTATGGTGCATTTCCACTCATCTGGCATTTGCCAATTAGCATTATCTGTTTCTATTTGTTAAAATGGAAACATCATGCTAAGTGAGTGGTAATGCACCATTACCATTATAGACCAGTGCTTATTTGCATGTACTTCTGAGAAAGAGTTTAATTTGTAATTTATTTGCATCAATAAAAAATAATAACAGTGGTATTCTTCCATTAAATACCTACCGTACAATATGCTTTGGCAGCCAGCGTGTT
>NW_007439271.1:0-423 GCF_000475195.1 Diaphorina citri
CTTCAGCGAATAAGTCGAATAACACGGGAATCAGTGTTGTTCACCCAGAGAGCATTTACAACCGTTACCTGCAAGTTGTAAAGTCAACAATATGTCAATAAAATGACAATAATTTCTTTCACAAAAATGATAGTTCCTTATAAAGAAAGAGCCCCTAAGGCCAGCCACTCACTATATATCAGGTAGACCTGACAGGTACATCTGATCAGGTCCGCCCGTCAGGTCCACCAGAGAGTGTGTGTGCTCATCAGGTATCAAGCAGACCTGACAGACGATCTAATTTGACAGCAAGTTTCAAGTAGGTAAGTACTAAATCAGAAAGCAGCCTGCAGTAGGAACTGAAGTGGTCACGCGAAATTCCATAGAGATAAAAACCTATAGCTACCTATTTTTTGTTTATTTTTTGTTTATCTGGAGATATTG
>NW_007439272.1:0-423 GCF_000475195.1 Diaphorina citri
TTGAAAACACCATCGGGGCTAGATCATCCCACGCGGTGGAAATTTGGCTGTGAGTCATCCGAGTGTAAATAAACGTGGTGATGAGCGTGTTCTGGTATGTTTTGAGATTGGTAAGTAGATCAGAGGGTAAAGGGTTTAAGTCTGTCCAAGAGGATGAAGTTTGGCTCAAATCTGGCTTTGGTTGTCTCTTGAAAGTCTTGGATTTAGTTGTCAGTTGACAGTGTCAACTGAGATAACATGATATGGGTGGTCCTGAAGAAATTTTCAATTGATTGTTAATTTTTTGAAGAAATTTTAAAATTATTTTTTATTTTTTGATGTGCTCACTTAAAATATTAGGGTTCACAAGTTCACATTTGTTTAATACATTATACGGGCATAGAAACATGGAATTACATGGTAAATGAGAAACAGATTAAAATG
>NW_007439273.1:0-423 GCF_000475195.1 Diaphorina citri
TACAATATCTCTAACCGTTTTGTCGCTATAGCTGAAAACCGCCAAAAAACGGTCGAAATCTGTCCGAAAGCGGTCAAAGAACCGCCAAGCGCAGCAACCATCTGAACCAAACGTTTTGTGTTGCATTCTTGTCACACTTGTGAACTACATACCAAATTTCAAGTCTCTAGCTTATACCGTTCCCGAGATATTGATAAATTACATCGAAAACCGTCAAAAAGCGGTAAAATGCCGCCAACCGTTGCACCGGTCTTAACCAAAAGTTTCGTGTCGCATCCTTGTCACATTTGACAGCTACGTACCAAATTTCAACTCTCTAGCTCTTACCGTTCTCGAGATATTTTGTTTACAGACAGATACACACACACGGACCAATGGCTGAAACTTTGGATTTAGGCTCTAGGGACCTCAAAACGTGTTTTG
>NW_007439274.1:0-423 GCF_000475195.1 Diaphorina citri
TTCTTCTTCTTCTTCTTCTTCTTCTTCTTCTTCTTCTTCTTCTTCTTCTTCTTCTTCTTCTTCTTCTTCTATTTTTCCAAGAGGTTTGATAGAGAGAGCTGTAACTGCTAAGGTAACCGAGAGCGAAGAGAGAAGGAAGACAGGATAGAAGAAGATAGAAGAAAGCAAACCGTTCCGAGAACGAACCTTTTCAGTTCAGGATAAAATCCACCTCAGACGAGAATCGAACCTACCATCCAGCGCTTACAAGGCAGACGCGCTACCCTCCAAGCTATAACAAGGCTGGAGGGATTTACAAAGACGTTTTTTACAAGTCATTTTCTGACTTCTGATCCATCACAGCTTTATAAAAGAGTCATTCGAAACTACAGCCCCAATCATATGTCGCCCAATCAAAAAAAAAAAAAAAAAAAAAAAAAAAAA
>NW_007439275.1:0-423 GCF_000475195.1 Diaphorina citri
TTAGTTTAGTTAAAGTAACCAGTTGTGTTTAGTTTTATTCTCCAAGTCTTCCCCAGCCACCCAGCATCGGTCGCCAGGTCCGGGTCGACCTTAAACAAGAGACGAACCTCTACATCTACGACAGTACTACCTACTTGCGTACTGGATAAAAACAGGTAGACAGCGAAAAAATACCTCTCAAAATTTTGTTCTCGGAAAAAATCCCTTATTTTATCCCACGAAAGAATTCTAGAACGCGAAAAACACTTTCGCAAATGAACAACTTTCTGGGAATGATAGGGTTAGGTAGCACGTGAAAAGAACTTTCATAAATGACAACTTTCTCGGGACGATAGGGTTAGGTAGCACGCAAAAAGAACTTTCACAAACGATCATTTTTCTGGGAATGATAGGGTTAGGTAACACGCGAAAAGAACAGTACTG
>NW_007439276.1:0-423 GCF_000475195.1 Diaphorina citri
GGCCACCCATTAAAATGCCGGAGACACCACACAGATATAGCCTCAAAACAAAAAACAAGACGAACATACGTTTTCTTTGACAAAACTGACAAAAATTCAAATTCAAATGGACTTACTCTGATTTCGAGTAAGAATGCGCAAAAAACGAGTATAACCCGTTATACACAGCACATATAATTTATTGAGAATTTAAAAAAAAAAAAAACAAATTTTATTATATAATAATAATGATTTAAAAAATTTTCCTCAATAATATTCTTTTGCATTCTATTGACTCAAGTCAAGAACCCATCATTGATCAGCACAGAAAGGAACGATTCATCCAGGGCCGTCCTGCACCCATACATTCTGAGGTTGTATTTATGTCTTGATAACGCCACAACCGCTCTATTGACGTTCTTGATGAAGCCTATCTCACAACTT
>NW_007439277.1:0-423 GCF_000475195.1 Diaphorina citri
TAATTAAAATCTTCTAAATGCCAAATCTTCTGAGGATGTAAGTGGTGCCCAACAAAGCACATGTCTGGATCTCATGGTGTTGGGTTCTAAACTTGCTTGTAGGAAATAAACTTATTGGAAAGGAAAACTTGTTGGAAATGTACTTGTTGGAAGGAAAAAAGGAACTTTATTTGAAGGAAAATTGGGATGTACAGGATTTGGACATTTTTCTTAAAAACTTCAGATTTTTTTCTTGCCGTTTTGGGAAACACTAAACAACTTGGTTGCCTAGTAACATGATGTAAACATCAGGCGGTCCGTTGATTGGAACCGAAAATTAGGCGGGTAGTTCATCAGTACCGAACACATGGATATTAAAGGATCCAGGGATGGAATCAAGATCAGACTTGAGTGCTTTAGATATCGCTCCAAGGGCTCCAATGA
>NW_007439278.1:0-423 GCF_000475195.1 Diaphorina citri
AACACTAAACACTAAACGAGGTACACTGAACACAGAAGACTAGGAGAGATCACAGAAAGAGGGTTAAAATTATATATGTTATCAAGTTGACCCACAGAACTTATATATAATGACTGCTGAAACCCTCCAAGAGATAAACTGTTATGATTAGGTGAAAATCAGACAGCAGACAGTCGCCCATCCAGATATTAACTAAAGTCAATGTTGCTTTACCTTTATCTCATAAAGGTAAGAGGTGTAAAGAATAATGGGAATGGACAAAATTGTTAATTTTTTGGAAGAAATTTTTCCAAGTCCAAAAAGTACAAAAAATTCAAATCAAAGTACTTGTTTTAAAAAGAACCACGCTTGTAAAAATAAATTTCAACCAATCAGAACATCGTTTATAATATTACAGAAATACCAACTGCAGAAATCAAAAGG
>NW_007439279.1:0-423 GCF_000475195.1 Diaphorina citri
CCCTCCACTCACCTCAGGCATCATCAGTAGTGCAATGATTGCCATGGTGTACTCGTGTGCGGAAATGAGTATGGCCCCCGTGTACGCCATGTTCTGGGGAGTTGGTCAGACTGTGCTCTCGGCAGCAGTTGGATTCACTCGGATACTGGCAACGTTGTGATCAACTCTGGTGTGTCATTGGCAACATGTAAATTTGTACTTGCTGGGTAAGTTTTTTTTTCTTTCTTTCAATGCCCTGTTGCACCATTGTATGGACTAGTAAAAATTAGTAGTATAAAAGTTCTAGTAATTTACATAGGTTACCTACACTTGTAACTTGTATTCCATACGATGGTGGAACAGGTTTCCTGGTGACATTCCAGATACAGTCTCCCATGTGAGGAAAGATATTTGCTTTAGGAGTGTTCTATTATTATGTTAAGG
>NW_007439280.1:0-423 GCF_000475195.1 Diaphorina citri
GTCTTCCTTCTCTCTTCGATTTCGGGACGATAAGACCATAGCAGTTACAGTTCCCTCTGTCAAACCTCTTTTTTTTAATAGTTTTTATCATTCTCGAGATAGTTTCTTCATACACAGACTAATGGCTGAAACTTTGTATTTAGACTCTAGGGACATCAAAAGATGTTCTGGTACTAAAAACCGATCATTTCTTACTGTAAGAATAAGGACTAAAAATGAAGAAGAAGGCGAAGGAGAAAACAAAGAACAAGGAGGAGGAGGAGAAAACAAAGAACAAGGAGGAGGAGAAGAAGAAGAAGAAGGAAAGGGACAATAACAAGACTAAGAAAAAGTACCTAGCTACCAACCATTCAACCAAATGGAAACATCTCTATAAATTTAATATCAACTTTTTCCAGACTTTGGCAGTGTGGGAGATGGAGA
>NW_007439281.1:0-423 GCF_000475195.1 Diaphorina citri
TTGTTTGATCCTGTCTCGCACTCGTCCAGGAATTTCGTTAAATTTGCTTTAATTATTTTTCAAATACTTGAACTACATTATATCTGAAAGATGCCTATGATTCCTTACAAATTTATCAGGGGAAATGTCTTATCTTCTGGCAATTCTTCCTTAAATTCGTGTGGTAAATGTATATTGACATGATTCAATTCCACGTTAGAGATTAGTCAGAATTGTCAGAATTATCGTGATGACTATGGGGAATAAGCCTTGGGTACCTATTGAAAGCCTGCAAGATCATCGTTGATTTTGAGTACATACCTATCTACCTAATCTTCCATCTTACTATCAATATTTTGGAAAAATTATATCGTTTTGTAGTATCTTTCCGAGGGTTTGAGTGTAATATTGAGATCACTTACCGCACGTCCCGCTTCATTGTTG
>NW_007439282.1:0-423 GCF_000475195.1 Diaphorina citri
AGTAATTTAAGATTACAAGCCAAACACCTCGTCAAATCTGTCTCCAGCTGGGAAGGTCCCCTCCACACTTGCCCCACTTTGATTAGGCAAATCGTGAAATGATTCCTATTTCACAATTTTCCTAGGCATTTTATAGAATGCCAAACAATGTTCTAGGTTATACAAGTTTAAAATCCAATTGGAAAGAGTCAAATATTTTGTATTAGACAATTTTAAAATTCGTGTAAAATGGTAGAATATTTATTGGAAATCAAGCGTGAACAAAGAGCTAAATGGTGATCAGATTTGTCTTCAAAATGTTATGCAAGAAGATTAAAAGCAGCAAATTGCGTTGCACTTAGACAGAGGGATTATAGTTAGGCCTACGATGAAAGATTTTCGTTGCTAGCAGTAGCACGTCCCTTGAAAAATCAGGTCAGAAAA
>NW_007439283.1:0-423 GCF_000475195.1 Diaphorina citri
GCCGGTGGTTTTGGAAAAAAAAAAAAAAAAAAAAAAAAAAAAAAAGTGTGAAGGCAACTATAGCGCTTTCACTAAATATTAAGCAGTACATATTGCATATGCGACTAATTTGAAGGGGCAAATTGTAGGTTTCTGAAAAAATTCTATTTTTTTAGCTTTAGGAGCAATTTTGCAATGAAATTACATTTCTTTCAAAAATCACTAGATTTTGACCTCAAATCACTAAATCACTAGATTTGCCAACAATTCACTAAATTTAGTGAAAAATCACTTGTCAGTACATTTTGGCTATAGTTTTCTCAGTGGTCAGTAGAAGAATTTTAGCCTAAGGTTATGTAATTGGTCATTGGTCTTATTGGGCCCAGTTTCATTGACTTCCTGGACTTGCTGCTTAATTTTTCTGTATTTTTCTCACTTAATTTT
>NW_007439284.1:0-423 GCF_000475195.1 Diaphorina citri
TCCCCTGAAAAAAAAAAAAAAAAAAAAATGGTTTGATAGAGGGAAAAGTAATAACGGATAGGAGATAGGAGGAGGTCTTATCATTCCGCAATCAAACGGCAAGGAATATGAGAGAGAATACGTCGCAGCCCGTTTTTCAGAAAAAATTGATATTTAATTTGAAGATTTGAACATTTTTAATTTTTGACCGGGTGGCAAATTCCATGACTTTTCCAGGTTTTCTTAAAATTTTCACGATTTTCCATGATTTTTTCATGAGTTTTTGGACGATTTTCAGATTCCATGACTTTTCCAGGTTTTCCAGGTCGCGTATAAACCCTGTATTACGTATCTATGTAGGTATAGGTATGTATAGTGAATATCCAGGAATATAATATTGTGTAGTGAAAAATTTCCGTAGGAGAGAGGAGAAAAGGGGGGGGG
>NW_007439285.1:0-423 GCF_000475195.1 Diaphorina citri
ACTGGATTTAGCATCACTGTTAATATAACCCTTGATTTGGCAACAAGCTCGGCTGAGTGGAGCCGGGAAAAGCCCGGCCACAAGCTACCTGTTACCTCACTTTTAACATTTACCCAGCCTGAGTGGAGCCAGGAAAATTTTCACCCATACCGGTACCAACCAGGAGCAACGTTTCTCAACTTATGGGTCACTGGTGAATTCAACTTTATATTACCGCTGGATTAGAAGTTCTTGGATTTTAAAAGCCTTTTCCGTACCTATCTCGTGAAGAAGGCACACTATTCCTAAATACTCACCTGTTGGTGGCTACGTCCTTCATGTGATAATTCTTCCTGATGTGTTCGGTCAAGTCATCAAATCTCGCCTCTTCGAAGTCAATATCGTCTGGAAGGGGGAAAAATAATGAAATGAAAATATGAAGAT
>NW_007439286.1:0-423 GCF_000475195.1 Diaphorina citri
TTTTCTTCTTCTTATTTTCCTCCTCCTCCTCCTCCTCCTCCTCCTCCTTAGTTTTCTTCTTATTCTTCTTCTTTTTTTTCTTCTTCGGACCTTTTTCCCCCATTTCATGTTTCTTTGAAGATAAGAATTTCAACCAATGTTCGAGAGGACTCAGACCTTAGAGGGCATTCTATGTAGGTATGTATTTACATACTCGTATGTATTTTGATTCAAGAAATTTAAATATGCTTGTATGTATATACAAGCTATATATTGTAAGTATCTTAGGCCAATTTGTTTTCTGCTTTTAATTGTACAATATTGTACATAGTTGCAATCGTGAACTTCGTGAAGGTTCTTGACTCTAAGAAAAAAAATCTGGTGTGAACATCACACGACTTTCTATTACATTAAACTTCTCAACTGTAAGTCGGACAGTTCTAA
>NW_007439287.1:0-423 GCF_000475195.1 Diaphorina citri
CTTTGAATTGGAAAAACTCTAAACCAGGTCTAGGTAGGTATTATATTTCGATGAATGCGGAATGAGAGGAAGGGGAATACAGATCCCACGTCATCTGAATATATGTGGGATTTATATTATTTTCTCCCATCACAATAACAATTTCTATTTTTTCCATATCCATGTTCACCTCGATTCCAATTTACCCCTTCCGGGTTTCATTTCCCGCGTTCCTCTTCTCTCCTACTTTCATTTCAACGATTCCTATTCCATTTCGCCCGTTCCTCTTGGCTTTGTTTTGCTGATAGATACCTATGTACATAGATAAATACATACAACCAGACGAAACGATTAAAATTCAAAATGCTTTTTCATTGTTTCTCACACTCCGTATTTTTTGCTCCCCCTATGTTGTGTCAAAGGAGCTTTGATTTTTTTTATATA
>NW_007439288.1:0-423 GCF_000475195.1 Diaphorina citri
TTTTTTTTTATTTTTTATTTTTTTTTTTTTTTTTAACCTCTGGATTGAAATGAGATATTTTTTTCCAGAATGTAAAATCATGGATAGTTTCAATTCAGTATCCACAAGAAAAAATATGACTCCTCTCTCTCTATCTCTCTCTCTCTCCTCTCTGTTGTGTGTGTGCAAATTTCGTATTTAAATTTTATTTGTAATCCTTGTAGGGGAACACGGGGCAAAATGACACCTCTAGGTCCTAACTAAAAAAATAAAAGTCACACAGATTTGTAATTTTGTAACAAAATACAGTATTATTTTGGCAACAAATTAGATCAGACAAGAACGATATAATTATGTATGACTGGAAAAAAAAAAAACTAAAAATATTTTCATGAGGATACCAAAAAAGACCGTTTTGCCCCATATATGTTAGGGAGAATACGT
>NW_007439289.1:0-423 GCF_000475195.1 Diaphorina citri
ATTAACTACTGAAGTGTTATCTAAAACTTTCTCGCTTTGAGTTCATAGGTCGTCGCGACAAATTTCAAGATCAGAGCTATTTTTTTTGTGTGTGAGAAAATGTGAAAAAGTCCCCAAAAACCAGTTTTTTTGGGTTTCTGGACAAAATTTACACCACCACTTTCGTGTTCCTGGTAAAAAGACCTTTTTTTTTTTGATATATAGGTCGACCAGGTTTGGATAAGTCCTTCTATGGGGACAGACACACAGACAGACGACACCGAAACGAATACAATAGTCCTTATACCTTTTATATTATTACTATTGTAATTTAATAAAGGAAGGACGGGCTAAAAAGGGGAAAAAAAGAAATGAAGTAACAAAGAAAAGATTGAAGAGGAAAAGTAGATCAGCGCTGATGGAACTGGAGCTGAGGGTTTCTAA
>NW_007439290.1:0-423 GCF_000475195.1 Diaphorina citri
AAAAGTTCAGCAGATTAAAAAAGGTGGAAATTTATGTTTCGACTTAGTTCACTCCTCAAAATTATTTTTCAAAGCAGCCGAAAGCTTTTTATGTAGAAAGTTATTTTTCAAATGAATCTGATAGTAACAGTGCAGCGCGCGTTTTGTCTTCGTTATGGTGTCCTTCTGCGGGTTTTATGGGGTTACCTAAAGGCTGACGTGTACAAAGATCGTCCGAAGACCCTTGAGGAATTGAAGCACAACATCTGACGAGAAAATGGGCCGTCTACCGGTAGCAATGTTGGAAAAAGTAGAGAAAAACTTCAGAAATCGCCTCCATCAGTGTATCGAGAATGGAGGTCGTTGTTTGAATGGAGTACTGTTCGAAACAACATAAAGTCAAATTTCCAACATTTCTTGATTCTCATCCATCAACAGAAGTCA
>NW_007439292.1:0-423 GCF_000475195.1 Diaphorina citri
CAGTCGAAAATGCACTCCCAATTGCTTTCTGCTGACGTGCATTTATATTTCTTTTATTCACATCATCTGAATTAATGGCTGCTAATTATTGATGTGAAATAAATAATTAAATTATTATGAATCGAGAGCATTTAAAAGATTAGGTACGTTTTTTTTTCGAACAAATTTCCCGTGACGTACCTATGGTACCAAATTTATACATTGGGGATCTTTTCTGACGAAATTCCCGTGTGCGGAGTCCAGTGTGTAGGACTATTGCATCCAAATTTATACATACAGGATAGAGGTGATTTCGTTTTTCAAGATTTGACAGAAGGAACTATACAGTGTGTATAAGGAAGTCCATATACAGTGTGTATGAGTGCTGAGGTCTTGTCTCTAATTCGAAGAAAGAACAAAAACAGGATAGAAGAGAACCAGAGT
>NW_007439293.1:0-423 GCF_000475195.1 Diaphorina citri
ACAAACTTCTTCATAGTTCTATGGAGCAGTTTCTTGATGGTACAGGCTTGATATCCGTTATTTTTGGCTATCTGAAAGATGTAATCAAGTTCTAGTTTAGTATTTTGTTCGGACATGGGGACCTCTAAGAGCCGGTTAAAGTATGCTCTGAATGCTGCCATCTTTTGGTTCTGTGGGTGGGTGGAATCATGAGGTATACAGGTGTCAGTGGATGTGGGTTTATGGTATATGTTGAACTCCAATTTGTTTGATGTGATATGTATAGTGAGGTCTAGGAAGTTTATAACATTGCCACCTATTTCAATTTCAAATTTGATATTCTCCCGGAGGGAGTTTGCAAAGACTAGAAGGTTCTGGGCTTCTTGATGGGTACCAGTCCATAATATGAGTATGTCATCTACATACCGGTGATAGGTAAGAATA
>NW_007439294.1:0-423 GCF_000475195.1 Diaphorina citri
GGCGGGAATCGAACCCGCGGCCTAGCGCTTACAAGGCAGACGCACTACCAACTAAGCTAACTAGGCTGGCTTATGAACACTCCTTGAATTGCATTTATTATGATTTTTTTTTTTAGTATGTCACCATTTACCTATTGATGTTCACTCCTTGAATACATGGGAATTTATGAACACTCCTTGAATTGCATTTATTATGATTTTTTTTTTTTTAGTATGTCACCATTTACCTATTGATGTTCACTCTTTGAATACATGGGAATTTATGAACACTCTTTGAATTGGATTTATTATCATTTTTTTTAGTATGTCACTTTTTCAGAGGCATGCAGTCCAGGGTTTAAAACAGCCCTGGTTCTGTCTATCCATTCACCCTAAAGGTACAAATAGAACCTACACATACCTACCTTGACAGAAATGTAGAAT
>NW_007439295.1:0-423 GCF_000475195.1 Diaphorina citri
GCGGGGCTATGCTAGTTCTCTTCAATCTTTTGTGCTTTTGCGAATAGAAAAGAGCAACCATTATTCTATTTATTTGCTTACTTTTGTATCAAATTATACTTTATACAGATATGCACATACCATGTAGGTACAATAGACTATCTATCTCTACATCAGGGCCGTATTTTTTTTTATGGAGGGGGCGGGGGGCGGCCCGGGTCTCCCTCTCGAGCTTCATTTTTTTCTACTACTGTAGGCCAGGCTCCGAATATTTGGCCAGCCCCCCCTGTTTGACAGAATCCTGGATACGGCCATGCTACGTTTATGTTAATAACAGATGCATTGCCTAGGGAAAAAGAAGTTATATAACATCCGAGTGTATAACAAATTTAATGCATTGTCTAGGACCCTAGGGGAAGAAAAAGTTCGGAAAGCTTTAGTTTG
>NW_007439296.1:0-423 GCF_000475195.1 Diaphorina citri
ACATTGCCCAATTGTTTGGAAAGGCTTACATTAAGGTACAAACAGCATCAATCGCAATTAGTGGATTTAGAGCTACAGGAATATATCCTTTCAACCCAGCGATTTTCAATGATTCTGAATACCTTCATGAAGAGCTTCTAGACGAAGATTGCAATGAAGCAGGCGATGCCATAACTCGATCAGGTGACAACAGAGATTTGCAGGAAACGGAAGGCGACAGTCTTGATTTTGATCATCCAATTCAAATTGACACACAGGCAGAAGTCTATACTCACCAGCGTTCTACAAGTTATGCAAATGGGACAACTACAGAATGGGACAAGCCTTCTACAAGTCATGCAAGCGGGACAAAAGCGTGGGAAAATATATCTACAAGAGATGTAAGTGAGACAAAAACACCTTGGGACATTCCCCCCCCCCCCC
>NW_007439297.1:0-462 GCF_000475195.1 Diaphorina citri
TTTTTTTTTAATAATTGTAGTGTATGTAGGCAGTTCCCATCTTTTATGAATATATTAGGTGGTAATAGAAATTAGATTTTGTATAAGTTTACTAGATTTACTAATGAGAAAATTAAAAGTTTGAGTTTATTACAAACTTATATCTAGTTGGGGGAGACCAATCTTTTGTAATAACGAAAATATTGTCAAAGTTGTGGCCGGTTCCCCTCTTTAGTGACAGTAGAGAAGTAAGTATAATTTGGAATAAGATTTGGTATAATTTTGTCAATTATTTTTTGACAATATTATGGGTGGACTATTCTTTTATTGAGATTTAGATTGTGGCCGAAAATCCCTCTTTTGAAAAGTGAAGTTGGGAGACCAATCTTTTTTAGTTGTGAAAGAGTAAGGACTGTTTTCCTATTTATTCTTTTATGATTGATATGTACCTATTTACTTAAACTGTATAGGCTTAAGTTGAAT
>NW_007439297.1:7653-10413 GCF_000475195.1 Diaphorina citri
TTGTATAGTTTAATGCTGTTTCAACTAACAAGAAGAGCAAAGCATTCGTCGGGTTTTGATTCGTTCGGTAGTCAAGTAGTACTGGCCGGCACCCATTCCCTCTCTTCCCTGAGCCTTTTTCCTCCGGCGGTTCGCCGTGTCCTTTCATGAGGCACTGTTGTAGGTCCCCTTAATGGTTCGGCGGGTAGGCAGCGGCAGAACCGCTCAGGTTTCCTAAACGGCCTTGAGTAGATTGCTCCTCTGGGCACCGCAAGAGTGTGCCACAGAGGACGCTCGTTGCACTAGGCGCTGCGGCAGTGGCGTGTGCTCGCTGCGGTCTCGTCCTTTACTGGCAGTGGCGGTACCTGCAGCAGTGACGGCGACTTTGGCAGTTCCGGGGCGTGGGACGATGCCAAAACCGCACAATTCCCGTGGTGGGGTGTCGCACAGATGTTAGTCTGCGCTTGGGGAAGGAATTCTTGGCCTGGGCGAATGGTTGGCCGGGTGGTGTACAACAAGAGAGAAAAATAGTTTGAGCGGGAGTGTGTAGTCACAACCATGTAATCGCCATGTCTTAGGTTTACTGTTTACTGCTAAGAAACTGGCTCGCCCATCACTATTAATTGTTGATTGCAAAGTTGCGCCTGTTCAAAACGTAAACCATCTAAGGATTACCGACTAAACAAAACTGTGTGAAGTAAGTTAGGATGTTAGGACGGCGGGCGGGAGCCACGCATATCACGAGTTCTGCGGAGCGGACATTGCGGGGCTGTCTCCCGCACCCCAAGCCTAGGGTCGGCCTCCATTGACGCTAAAATTAGGAGTTAATAACACTCATAATTATTTCTTTGGTGTATTATTAACCTCGAGATTCCCAATCCACCATCTCTTGCGGATTCCGCAATTTGGGAGCGGATCACAACGGAAGGTGAATTTCGTCTAGATCACATACATAGGATGATAATAATAATAATAATTTTAAACCCCAAGAATTTAAGACTCGTCTGGTGCAAGACAGGGATATAAAGGTAGCGGATCATGGTTTTAAAATAATGCATTCTGGCATATCAGCATACAATGGAATAAAAGATAAAGGGTATGACCATAATAGCGACCAAAGTTCGTAAGTTGTGGACTATCACAACACACCCGAGTCAGCTCGACAGTTCATATATGAGGTAAAAAATCTTCTTCTTTCTTCTTCTTCTTCGTTCTTCTTCTTATTTGCTTCGTTCTTGCTTTTTTTATCTATGCATTTTTTCCATACCTAAAAGTTAAGTTTTCATGTATGCTTTTTTCACTTTACTGTGATCACCCAAACTAGCGAAAATTACATTACATACGACAGCACAACGCGTCTTAGACTTTCTACGATGTTTAGTAAGTAGACCATTTATGGTATTTAACGTTTAGACACGCTTAAGACAGTCAAAAGAAATAGACCTTCGTTGTGATAACAGCAAGGTGGGATGAATGATGCCTTGTGGTACTTTGAATACTATAATAGCGGTGTTGATTTCCTTATACGAGAAGAAGCTCATCGGCCCAGGTTAGTTACGCGTGAGTTTTCCACATTTGAGTTTCAGGTTCGTCGTGAGAGAGAGAGTGCGGGAGAGTTTTGTTGTCTCTCTTGTGATTATAACCACGGGAGTTTTTCCCGGCAAATATATTCATCTCAAATTTTCGACTCCTCCTATCCCCCGAACTCCGAACAGAAAGCCAGAAGAACCCCGTTCTCGGCCGGGACCTACGAACCCTGCGTCTGAGGAGGGACCCGCTAACACTGCGGCCTCGAATTTTTTTTTTTTTTTTTTTTTTTTTGTGGTGATATGATTCGTTTGTTTTGAAATCTGTGAATTTCCTGCGGCTCCTATCTTTCGATTTCATCCGGGGTTTGAAATGGATATTAATTGCTGCTTGATTGAATTTTAAGTACAAAAAACTTTCAAAAAATTGTACATGAGTTTTTATTTTGCTTAGGTTGGGGGAGACCAATCTTTTATATTAATCAGTATCTATAGGTTGTGGCCAGTTCCCCTCTTTTGTAGATATTGGCATGATATTAATATTAAAGTACGTATAAGTTATTATCTATGAAGATTAAGATTTAAGATTGTATTTCACCTGTATATATATGTGGGAGACCAATTTTTTTTTTTTTTTTTTAAATAATTGTAGTGTATGTAGGCAGTTCCCATCTTTTATGAATATATTAGGTGGTAATAAAAATTAGATTTTGTATAAGTTTACTAGATTTACTAATGAGAAAATTAAAAGTTTGAGTTTATTATATACTTATATCTAGTTGGGGGAGACCAATCTTTTGTAATAACGAAAATATTGTCAAAGTTGTGGCCAGTTCCCCTCTTTAGTGACAGTAGAGAAGTAAGTATAATTTGGAATAAGATTTGGTATAATTTTGTCAATTATTTTTTGACAATATTATGGGTGGACTATTCTTTTATTGAGATTTAGATTGTGGCCGAAAATCCCTCTTTTGAAAAGTGAAGTTGGGAGACCAATCTTTTTTAGTTGTGAAAGAGTAAGGACTGTTTTCCTATTTATTCTTTTATGTTTGATATGTACCTATTTACTTAAACTGTATAGGCTTAAGTTGAATAGATTTAAGTTGGGGGGACCATTTTTTTTTTTTTTTTTTAAGATTGTGGCCATTATCCCTCTTTTATGCGTTATTTGTGTGTATGTGTGTGTGTGTGTGTGTGTGTGTTTGTGTGTGTGTGTGTGTGTGTGTGTGTGTGTGTGTGTGTGTGTGTGTGTGTG
>NW_007439298.1:0-423 GCF_000475195.1 Diaphorina citri
AAAAGGGAAAAGGGTTGCGACATTTTAGTGTCAAAATATAAATAATCAAAAATATACGGGGTGCCCGTTTTCTTTTCAAGATAAACATAAAAAGGACCACCCTATTTGAAGGTCAATTTTTTCCCTATAGAAGCCCGATCCTCAGTATAGTGCATGTCAATTGTCACTGCAGTCTGAGGGCCGTCCATGGTCAGGTTGAACCCAAAATCCAGTGAGGAAATGTTCTTTTTGTGGTAAAAATTTCTGCCAAATTTCATTGGGATTGGATAAACCGTTCGAGAGTTATGGTGGAGAAAACCGTCAAACAAACAAACTAAATGTAAATACCTAGCTTGAAATTTAGAACTTCATTTCTTCATTTATTCAATGGCCACACAAGCTTGCGACATGATAATAACCCAAAGAAGAAGGGTGAGACATAGA
>NW_007439299.1:0-423 GCF_000475195.1 Diaphorina citri
AATGAACGAGGGTTTGGATCAAATAAAATAGATATAATATCTAGTTACGAAAAAAAGTAATGATAATATATGGAATAGTAGCAGAATCTTTGTGTGCACGCCTTACATTTTCAGAAAGTATGATATTTGTAATGTTATTTATTTCAATTCAATTTGTGGAGACGCCAAAACTCCATGGTTGTTTGAGTGGGAGAATAGAAGTTATTATGAAATAGTTTGGACTTTGTAGGGAATGAAGAGGTAAACGAAATCTCCTTTTTTTTATATTCTATTTTTGTTTTCGCAGGAATTTGTTTTTTAACCTCTTGCAATTTTTCCAGACTAGTAGTATCTCCTTCTTTCTTCTCTCTCTCTCTCTCTCTATCCCTCCCTCTCCATCTCTTTCTCCTTTCCTCCCTATTTCTCCTAAAAAAGTAAGGCTGT
>NW_007439300.1:0-423 GCF_000475195.1 Diaphorina citri
CAATCATTTGCATGATACAAATTTCTTGACCCCGCCGGGAATCGAACCCGGGTCTCCCGCGTGCAAGGCGAGAGCAGTGACCACTACGCCATGGGAGCTGACTACAAGTTAATTTTTGACGTACCTAATTCGTACCTAGATATTTTCTTATCCTAATTTTCGCTGAACGCTAAAGGGAGCAAAATAAAATAGAGCGCCGAAGGCCAAATTTTTGAAAATTTTGCTAGTAGATATTTTCTTATCCTAATTTTCGCTGAACGCTAAAGTGAGCAAAATAAAATAACAATAATAGTGCTTATTTATACTGCTCGCATAGGACTGTAAAGTCCCTTTACTCCAGCAGTATATAGGCTACTACTATTATTGTGGTCAAATTCTCAAATTATATTGAGGATAAAATTCCATACCTCGGCTGGGATTGAA
>NW_007439301.1:0-423 GCF_000475195.1 Diaphorina citri
CTTTAATGCTAAAGTACACACACAGTGGTTTCGAACCCGTGACCCCTGGCTATCGAGACCACTACCACTGACTGGGGGACAGCGTACACCGAAATAAACAAATAAATGGTACATTGATATTTACAGTAGACTAAAATGAAAAGTATAAGTAAGAGCTAGAACATAGTTCACTTGTTATTGGAGATTGTGAAATTCTCAAGGTGTGTCCACACATAGTCGACACCGAACTGAAACCGTACACTGCCTCGACAACATAGATTTACCTCTTCACCTCGTCGATCGACGGCGTCGACTATGTGTGGACACAGCTTTAAAAGCACCTTGTGTGGGGATAGCAACTGATCAAAAAACACGAAGTGTACGTTTTTAACTTGACGAAATAATATTTAGATATGTGTCTGTTTGTTCAATTACATAATTCGT
>NW_007439302.1:0-423 GCF_000475195.1 Diaphorina citri
CCCAGGCGAAAAAATAAATAAAAAAATATTTTAGGTATGTACCTATTTTTATACCTACTAGTTCACAATGGATCAAATTAAAAGTATGTAGGTATATATGTTTGGACCTTGGGTCACCCTGTATACGCAACAGTATTGTCTGATCAGTTTCATTGTATCAAGATAACACCCTGTGAGCCCCAGGCGTTGATGCTTTGTGTCCAATATCTAATGTTACGTTACGTACCATCTACCCATTATCAATACTTATAATATACTTATCTACATTTGATGGCTATACGTATACAATATACATTGCGATGGTTATAATTATGGTACCTATACATATTATTGTACCCATTAACATTATCTTACAACCGTAATTAGCCGTGTCTAACTGTTACAGAGGTACGTACCTTTGTAACAGTGTACATAGGTAAAGAA
>NW_007439303.1:0-423 GCF_000475195.1 Diaphorina citri
ATGTGACACATATGAATTGAAATAAATCGAGTCAAAGTTTAGGACTAGGTTTTTCCTTTCATTTCAATACAACACTAAATTGAAGTTTGTGACCAATATAAAAAGTAGATCTTTTCGCACTCTTTCCAATGATATAGATAACTCAGGAAGTTGATATTTGGACTTAGTCTGCTCTGCCTTTTACCCATTCATATATAAATAAAGGAAATTTGCTCACTACATTTTGAACCCAACTTTGCCATTGAGGATCTTTTGGTCTTACAGCTGTTGTAGTCAGCTGGGTCTTTTTACCTTCTGTCCTTGTCCTTATCTTTGGATGAGGAACTGCTCGAGTGTTTATCCTTAGACGAGGAGGAACTCTTCTCTTTATCACTCCTCTCTCTGTCCTTATCACTCCTTTCTTTGTCTTTACTGCTGGACGAA
>NW_007439304.1:0-423 GCF_000475195.1 Diaphorina citri
CAAAATAATGTCTCCACATCGGGAAAAATCCTTGGGGCTTAGATGTGGAAAAATAGTGTACGAGTGCCAATTGGTGGGCATGATAAATCCTTCAGTCCACTCACAACAAGGAATCCTTTATCACTAGGGGCCGTATTTAGGGCCAAGGGGCCCCTAAAGGCACTATTCGTATTATTGGGGCCCCTCGATGAAATACTGACTACGGAAATCCTATCATTATTCAGCAATCAACGACCAAGATACCTGACACGACCTACCTGACACTCCCAACAGAAATTTTTTATCCACCCGGACTAAAATATCACGCACTTTTGTAACACCAAGGAGGTCAAAGATCGATGGATGTAAGGCAGGTGGTGATGGAAAAAATGAGGCAAAAAAAGAAAAGTTATACTGGCCCGGCCAAATTGGAATTTCGGTTAA
>NW_007439305.1:0-423 GCF_000475195.1 Diaphorina citri
ACCTTTTTCGTTGGTTGGACCTTTCTTCTCTCCCCTTATCGAGTTGAGATTTTGATCTCACAGGCTCACACGTTCTAAGCCAACCCAAGTCCCGAGTCCATCAGTAGTTCTTCTAGGTTAGAACTTTATCTCAAATTGACCAGAACTTTAATGGTCATCATAAAGAATGATTATTGTTTTGTGGAAGATAGTTCTGTGTTTTATATTTAACGAGTTATCCAAAGCATAAATCATTCTATTCGTCAATTTCTGGACTTGGAATCACATCAAAGTGATGCCTGTCTGTCGGACCAAAGTGTTTGATGTTTTTTTTATGATTGA
Organism: Diaphorina citri; assembly: GCF_000475195.1. NCBI lineage: Eukaryota > Metazoa > Arthropoda > Insecta > Hemiptera > Psyllidae > Diaphorina > Diaphorina citri. Next base: position 322 of record NW_007439305.1, read on the forward strand.
AGTTTGAAGTATGCACCTACATCGACGAATATTATGCACACCTCAAATCTTTTGCTTATCTTGGTCTGAGCACTGTCAAATATTGCTCTTGTCCTGGCCAGT
>NW_007439306.1:0-423 GCF_000475195.1 Diaphorina citri
GTAGGAGTCGAAAAAATATGGGTTATTCATAAATTTCACATGTGCTATTCAAAAGTCATTCTGTTTTGAAAAGAAAAGAAGAGGAGGAGGGGGAGGAAGAGGAGGGAAGGAAGGAGGGTGAGGGAGAGAGAGGGGCAGAGAGAAAAATAAAGGGAGGAAAATAATGAGGAAAAAGAGAGAAGGAGAAACGGAGGGAGGAAGAATGAGAAGGGGAAAGAGTTGGAGGGAGGAAAAAGAAAAAAAGAGTAAGAGCGAGTGTGAGAGCGAAATAAGATGGGAGTAAGAGAGGGAAGAAAGATAGGTATAGAGAGGAGGAGGGAAAGAGAGAAGGAGAGAAAAATGGTTCGAGAAAGTTCTTCGCACTTGTTTTCATCATTCAGATAACATAAACAGGTAGGTGGGTATATTGTGTACCTATAGGCA
>NW_007439307.1:0-423 GCF_000475195.1 Diaphorina citri
TCTCCACTAATATTAGGAGAGTGGTAGTTTTGACATCTCCACTAATATTAGGAGAGTGGTAGTTTTGTCATCTCCACTGATATAATAAACTTGGAATATTCTTTGTATTTTGATTTTTTTCACACCTCTCTCATACATTCTTCAATTTTCCCCACCCCCAGCGAGCACAAAAAGAAGACTTGGAATATTCGTATTTTCCCTCAAAGTTATTTTTTTACCTCACAAGTCTTGGAAGATTCGTACAGAATTTCCCTCCAAGTTGTTTTTTACCTCACCTCAGCCACTTAGGGCCTTTTGTGTGCGAGGGAAATAATGGGGGATCTTTGTTGTTGTTTAAGAGGGTGAAAAAATGAGAATGCACCCCAGGAATGGCGGGAATGTTGCGAAATGGAGGGGGAAAGCGTTTGAGAGAAATGAGGGGGA
>NW_007439308.1:0-423 GCF_000475195.1 Diaphorina citri
TTTTTTTTTTTTTTTTTTTTTTTTTTTTTTTTTTTAAAGGCTCCCAGATTTTTTGTTCTTTTTTCCCAATTATGAGAAGTAGGCAAGTAGGTATGTATGTATGTTTTCAAAATGGAATGATGCCCCTCTCCCTCCCTCATTTCAATTATTTCGAATTCAAAGTTCAACCGAGTATTCAAAGTTCCAAGTTTCAGGTTTGATCCCCTGAGTGGCCAGAGAAAAGACGTTACTATCTATTTCTTTAAGAGGTTGGATAGAGGGAGACTTTTTTTTATGTGAGATTCTACATTCTACATAATTATCTCCGTCACCATCACACTACTTTTTACAAATATACATCCCTTCTGTCAGCCCCCATGGCGTAGTGGTCACTGCGCTCGCCTTGCACGCGGGAGACCCGGGTTCGATTCCCGGCGGGGTCAA
>NW_007439309.1:0-423 GCF_000475195.1 Diaphorina citri
GAGTGCCACCTGTTTGAGCAAATCTCGCACCGAGTGTTCGGCGTTGGTTTGAATGTGCTTCATGTAGGCTTGAACTACAGGGAGTCCGTACAGTTGTATCACATCCTGTACGAGAGAAATACCCTGTGGAACATAACACCAGTTTCTTTATTACCTATAACCAATATTATTATTATTACTTCTTGGTATGTCATCCATACCATGGACCCTATGCGAGTTTTTGGATTGTTTAGGATAAAATCCGCCCTGGGCAAGAATTGAACTCGCGACCTTGTAATTTCAGGATGATGAGACCTCTGTTGTAAGGGTTCCCGGTTCCAACCATCAAAGCTTAAAAAAAAAAAATCTCACCTTCTGATTGGCGGCAATTTGTGCCTTCAAGTCCGCCAAATTGTCCGGCAAATTCCTCGTCCCCGAGCAGCC
>NW_007439310.1:0-423 GCF_000475195.1 Diaphorina citri
ATAATAATAATAAAAACCCCCTGTCCGGTTTTGGGCCAACTTCCACTATTTCTATCGATATCAAACCATCTTGGTCCATTGTTTCCAACTCATCAAAAAAGGGCGTTATAGACGAATTAATTCTTCTTCTTATTGGCATAACTTTGTGGTTATTTTGAAATTATTTTTAGGGTTGAATAAAACTTTGGTGTCAATGGTGGTTACTTTGGATGTTTTAGGTAAATGTAAATACTTTAGATGTTGAATACTTCGTCCTCCTCCTCCTCATCCTCCTCCTCCTTCTCCTCCCTCTCCTCCTCCTCCTCTTCCTCCTCCTTCTCCTTCTTCTCTAGTCACTGGTCGCCATTTCATATTCAAATTGTGGGCCAGTGACCCCACAGCTTATTGTTTCCAGAGAGCCAAGTTGAAACTTGGGAAGGTAAA
>NW_007439311.1:0-423 GCF_000475195.1 Diaphorina citri
TTTTATTCCTCCTTATTCCCCTCCTCCCTCTTCTCTTTCTCGCTTTTCTCCCTTTTGCTCGTTCTCGTTGTTCTCCTTTTCTTCCTCTCTTTCTCCCCTTCCCATCTTTCTTATTTTGTTTCGTCTCCTCATTTTTCTTTCCTACTCTCCTGCTTCTTCCTCTTCCTCCTCTTCTTTTATTATTTTCCTTCTTTTCATCCTCTTTCTTCTCCTTTTTATTCTCATCTTTATCTTTTCTTTCTCTCCCGCTTCCTTCTCCTCCTCCTCCTCCTCCTCCTCCCTTATCTTCCTCCCCCTACCTCCATTATCCCCCAATTCTCTTGCCAAAAGCACTCCCAATTCCACCTACCTGTTCAGAAATTAATAGGCAATTTATATTTCAAGCACGGCAGGCCTATTCGTTACCATGTATATGAATGGATA
>NW_007439312.1:0-423 GCF_000475195.1 Diaphorina citri
GAGAACGAACATTATCCCATCAGGATAAAATCCGCCCCGGGCGGGAATCGAACATGTGGAAAAAAATGTTCCATATGAACAAAAAAATTTAATTTTTTGACCGAAAAAAAGTGGTCACTGACCAAGACTTTTCTGGTTTACTATTATGTCTGGGTGTGAGAGGGTTTTACGAGTCTTAAAACAAGCCACAGTCTGCCAATAAAGCCTTGTCGAAAAAGCAGTGATTTCACAACTTCTCTCACTTTTACTCCACAGGTGACAGATCTTTCTCTTTTTCATCCTCACTCAACAGCTGCACTATAATATCGTGTATCGGCCCAAACACTTTTCTCGAACCCGATTCTGTCAATCGGAGAAAGTCGAAAAAATCGCCGGCCGATATTTGGTCATCCGAAACGAGATCGGAAATATCGTGCGAGATGA
>NW_007439313.1:0-423 GCF_000475195.1 Diaphorina citri
ATTAATACTTTTATCTAACATAAAAGATAAAGTAAAGCAGATTGGGAGATTAGATACCTCAATTTACCTCACATAAAAGCTTGGAAAAATAGAAATTGTTACACAGAGAGAAATTTAGAGAGAGAGAGAGAGAGAGAGAGAAGAGGAAAGTATAGAGGGAGGGGGGAAGGGAGGGAGAAAAAGGGATAGGTAGATAGAGAGAAATAGCGAGAGAATCTGAGAGTAGAATGTAAATCGTATGAGTAGAGGGAGAGAGAGGGGTGGAGGGAAAAGATAAAGAAAAAGAGTTGAGAGGGAGAGAGGGAGAAACAAAGAGAATGAGATAGAGAGAGAGAGAAAGAGCGAGAGAGAGAACACGGAGGTAATTATCAAGAAACAGCGGGAGGAATACAGATTTGAGAGAAAATGGAGAGAGCAGATTAA
>NW_007439314.1:0-423 GCF_000475195.1 Diaphorina citri
TGGAAACTAGAGGAAAGTTGGGCTGGTTCCAACTTTTGAAGGAAATTTGCTTTGTGAAAATTATTGTGAGATTATTATTGAGTCATGTTACTTGTCCTCTTTTAACCCACGAATCATTCAAGTTCTTTGTCCAATAGAATATTTAGAACTTCTCTCTTCTGAAAATGATTTCATTTCCATATTTCAAATACGTAGGCAAAAGCAGTCACAGACAAAAAACCCTAACATATGTACATTCAAATTTTCATTTCGTAGATTTCCTAGAACATGCAGAATATCTTTGGTGCTATTTTCCCGAATCAGTCTCTAGGGTTTAGCCCTAGTTACTATAGACACAGCCAGATACTAGTATGTATACCCAATTCTAAGAGCAGTACCTCAAACCCTGCCCTAAATAATGCTCCCAATGATTGAGAATAAAAT
>NW_007439315.1:0-423 GCF_000475195.1 Diaphorina citri
GGATTCGATCCACCGGCCCCGAATCCTCCTTCTTACCACTACGCTACTGGGCCGGTATGTTATTATTATAAAAATATTCTTTTTTTGCCTCACTAATAATTCATTTACAATACTTTCTTAAGTTTCATAATGTACAGACGAAAGCTCAAGAAGATTATCAAAGCGATGAAGACGCCCAGTGTGCCGACAGATCGGAGCACAGCAGAGACACCCAGCCTGCCCAACCCGCCAGATCGGAGCACAGTGGAGACGCCCAGCCTGCCTAACCCTCCAGATCAAAGCTCAGCAGAGACGCCCAGCCTGCCCAACCCGCCAGATCGGAGCACAGCAGAGACGCCCAGCGTCCCCAGCCCGACAGATCGGAGCACAGCAGAGACGCCCGGTCTGCCCAACCCGACAGATCTGAGCACAGTGGAGACGCCC
>NW_007439316.1:0-423 GCF_000475195.1 Diaphorina citri
CTTATTCGTCAATCCGCTTTAGTGTATGACAGATCTTTCAGTTGGTTTGAACTCGTGGGTTCACACAGTCGAGCTTAATTTTTTTTTCAGCAAACGGTTTTCAGTCGTGTGTATGGTCAGTTCCAAAGTTGCTGTAGCTACTTTAGGATCATAAATTTAGACGAGCTTGTGGAAGAGTGTTATCGTGTTAGTGTGCTAGGAGTTATTAGCTTAAACGATTTTCTTCCCTTACTTTTTGGTCAATTATTAAAGGCTTCAGTAGTTAGTTTCAATCCTTTAGTTTTTGGTCAATTTAAAGTAGATTATTTAAGATTTCAGTTAAATTTTAATGGTGAAATGGGGTGATTTTAGTTTCAATCCTTTAGTTTTTGGTCAATTTAAAGTAGATTATTTAAGATTTCAGTTAAATTTTAATGGTGAAAT
>NW_007439317.1:0-423 GCF_000475195.1 Diaphorina citri
TTGTACATTAAAATAAAAAAATAATTAAAAAAACTAATATTTCACCAATCATCACATCATCAAAAGCGTTGGGTAACCCATCAAAAGCCTCCTAGGTAGGTACTTTCAGGGCCTTATCTCGGATTTCATTGAGGGGGGAAGGGCAAGAGTCCAAACAGTGATGTATTGGGGGGGTGGATGCTCCTAAATATCCAAGTCCACCCCATAGAAAAGCAGCAAAAGGAGCCCGAGGTGGGGGGGACCACCATATACGACCCTGGGTACTTCTATTTTCCATACCTACCTGTAATACATAGATCAGCCGAATTCAAAATTATTCTGTGATTATTTCTCTGTCGCAAATCGCAGATTGTCACACGTACATCTGATGTTGACGCACATTAATAACAATAGCAAAAAATTTATATATTCTGACATAAACAG
>NW_007439318.1:0-423 GCF_000475195.1 Diaphorina citri
TTTTTTATTTCAAGTAAATGGAAAAACTGTTAGTTGGGTAACAAGAAAACAGCATTGTATTTCTTTGAGTACTACTGAATCTGAACTTGTAGCATTATGTACTTGTGTCACAGATGGTTTATGGTTGATGAAAGTTTTGTGTGACTTAGATTGTCCCATGACTAGTTTTAATATTTTTGAGGATAATCAAGGATGTTTGAATATCATTAAAAATCCTGAAAACAATAGAAGAGTAAAGCATATTGATATAAAGTACAAATTTGTTTGTGAAAAATATTCTTCAGGAGAAATTTTATTAAATTACATAAATACAAAGAAACAATTGGCAGATATGTTAACAAAAGGATTAGATAGAATTAATTTTGAAAAGTTCAGAAAACTTGTAGGTGTAGTAAATATTCATTGATATGTTACATTGTAAAT
>NW_007439319.1:0-423 GCF_000475195.1 Diaphorina citri
ACTCGTAAACACATTTAAAGATAAATAAATAATTACCTACCTAAATATAAAAATACCTTCGTATGTATAAAACTAAAGTTAAAAACCAATGGGCGGAAAACTGCCAATTTTGAGGAAACAATCTTGTGACGTCACTAGGTACCCGAAATTTTCGTCGTTTACTCAAAGATACCATCAGTAGCGCTTGCGGATGGGTGGCATCCCCACTACATCGGCCAATTAGATTCGACCATCATTCATACACCTCATACTTCATAAGTTCATACTATACTCATCTACTGAGGATGCCTCACAAGGTCTTTGGGTCTTCACTTTCACTATCTACACTATAGCTTACTGTAATCTCCATGAGTGACTTTCTCTCTGGCAGACTCGAGACTTGATTCTTGACTCCAGTTGGTTACGCGCTGTCATGGCGACCGT
>NW_007439320.1:0-423 GCF_000475195.1 Diaphorina citri
TTTCAGGGTGGGCCCCAGGGAGGCCAACTTTAAAATCTTAAAAGAGAACCCCCTACTTTTGACGCATGATATTGAAGGCCTTAAAGAACGTAGTACATTGGTACAAGTTTGAGCTCGATCCGACAAAGAGGGCCGGAGTTATGGCCTGTTGAAATATTCATTTTTCCATGTTCTCTCTCCAATAGGGGAAGCACCAAAAATGGGAAATTCATATCGATTGGTGATTTGTGCTTCAAATAGGTCTCACTAATCACTAATGGTTCATATTGAAATTCGGTCCCAAAAATTAAATTTCGAAACATCCTTTTTCATATCCGGAGGCCATCAGGGCCGGAAGTCTATATGTATTTCATTTTAGGGTCTGAATTTCAACATGAACCATTAGTGGGGCCTATTTGAAGCACAAATCACCAATCGACATGA
>NW_007439321.1:0-423 GCF_000475195.1 Diaphorina citri
TAGGAGGGGGAAGGGAGGGAAAGGGGGATATTTTGTCCCAGTGGCGTACATAGTAGGTGGGGAGTTGGGGAGGATGAGTTTTGGAAGCTAAAGATGTTTGTACAAAAGGTAAATTTACCTTATTGGTAAAATCACACTTAAATTAGAAGGTAACAAAATAATTCATCCGTCAAATTCATCGCAAAACCAACCTAGCTCAAAACTCACCCATATCTCAAGGAAGATTATTCTTCATTTGGCTTCTTCAATAAACCGAAAGTTGATAAATTGAAAGTTTACCTGAAACAAAAAACAGGCATACAAATAAATAAAAACATCAACAAATTTAAAATTCAAGAAGCTAATAAATCGATCTAGATTTCTACAAGAAGGAATTGTACACGGAAGGCCCTAATGGACCAATTGTAATCCAAAACGCTTCCC
>NW_007439322.1:0-423 GCF_000475195.1 Diaphorina citri
AAAATTTCAGAAGCAAATTTCATCAAAATCGGACTGACCACTCGTTGAATATTGATCTTTTGTATGCCCAGATTGTTCAGTAAAAGTAGATGCGTACATATGTAGCTATACAATAGTTTCCAAATTAACCCAACCACAATGTTGGAACTTGAGCCTCCCAAAATAGCTAATCACTAGACTATGACGTAAAATTAAAATAAACTACTATAATGAATAGCTTTATTAGATACGTATGCAAATAAGGTAAGTGTAATTGTAGTGGCGAACCCTGAGTAGAAAATTGCTATGTCCAAATCCTCTGTAACCAAATATTAGACCTCAAGGTAGCCTAAAATTCTACTCTGCTTCGGGTCAATGAGTTCGGAATATAATTGAGAGGGGAGATTTTTTAAAAGAAGTTTGATAGAGGGAACTGTAAGTGCT
>NW_007439323.1:0-423 GCF_000475195.1 Diaphorina citri
TTTTAATTATTATTTTTTATTGATTCTCATCTTTAAATCAACACCTAGATAGATCTTAAAATTTACTTTGACTTAAAAACTTCTGAAGCTACAAAAACTTGAAATTTGATAATTTCTTTTAATCTTACCTATTTTCTTCATTCCAATGAATATCCATTGCACTGTTGGTGCTAACATCATGTCTGACACCTGACTGGGCTATCTCGCTCAGAATATCACTCACTATTGGACACAGCTGATCTACTTTTAATAGACGATTCAAACACAGAAGCTCTGGATCAATCGAGATAAGGTTCTCGATGTTTTTGGTGGAATCCTGAGAATTAACAAAGAAAAGTCATATTTTAACTTCAAAAACTGTTCATTTCACATTTTTTGGCATGGTAGCTTTGGCAGCACCTAAGCTGTAGGAAATGTAAAAAA
>NW_007439324.1:0-423 GCF_000475195.1 Diaphorina citri
AGACCAATAACTTCCAACAAAACTGAACTCAATCAAACAACAAGCCCAAATGATGTCAAAGCTACAACTATACCTACAAATAAAGCAGACTTTCTTAATCCAGCTCTTACTCCTTGTCAGTCTGAATTTAACAAAACTACAACTTCTATGAAATTGGATCTTGAAAAAACTACAACTCTGAACCAACCTGAATTCAATGAAACTACTCCAATTAAACCAGACTTTAATGAAGCTAAAAATTTAAAACGATCTTCATTGAACGAAAAAGTTCTGTACCAGCTTGAACAGAACAAAACTCCTTATTCGCAGCCATCCGATGAGAAAATTATAACTTCAAGTCCACCCGGAGCTAATAATTCTCTACAACCAGGCCCATCCGGTATTGAACTTAAGCATCCAAACCAAATAGAACCCACTATTCGT
>NW_007439325.1:0-423 GCF_000475195.1 Diaphorina citri
AGAATGGCGATGAAGTCCTGAGCACAAGCAATTTTTTCCCACTTTTCACTCCTTTTTTTACTCTCTCCCTCTCTCTCTTTCCCTCTCTCCCCCTCTCCCTCACCCTCTTTCTCTTCTTATCCTTTATCTTTGTTATTATTAAGAGACATATTCTACAGCGGGGTTTTGAAATGTGTAAGAAAGTAGAGATACTTTCTTACAATTTGAAGAGGGTGGAGGAAAGAGACAGATGGAGTTTTTTTTTCTCAAAAACAAAAGTAAATAGTAAAATACCAAATAAGTGTCCCACTTTTCTCTTCCTCCTCCTCCTCCTCTACGTTCTTTCTCCTCTTTCTTCCACTCTTCCTCCTCTTCTTTCTACTAATCCTTCTCCCTCTTCTACTTCTCCTCCTCTTCTTTATACTATTAGTCTTCCTCCTCCTC
>NW_007439326.1:0-423 GCF_000475195.1 Diaphorina citri
AAAAAAAAAAAAAAAAAAAAAAACCTTTTCTGTTTAGGATAAAGTGCGCCTTAGATGGGAATCGAACCCGTGATCAAGCGCTTACAAGACCCACCATCCAAGCTAACTAGCCTCGGTCAGAACCTACCTCAATAAGTTAGTTTTCCGACCACAGCGCTTCTTCTCATACCAAGAGGAGAACCAAATCCCGCTTAATTCAATGAGACAGCTAGGTATTTTGTTCTAATGGGGATGACAGTTTTATATTAGTTACCTACCTACCTACCTACGTGGTATATGTATACCTACCTACCTCTCTCTCTCTCTCTCCCTCTCTTTCTCTCTCTCTCTATCTCTTTCTCCCTCTCTCTTATGGTGGGTCCAGACTTGTGCAATGCAACGTGCAAAGCATTTGCATTGCACGTTGCACGTAAAATCAAATCT
>NW_007439327.1:0-423 GCF_000475195.1 Diaphorina citri
CCTGTTTTGATATCCTCTATGTCTTTTGAATCTCAGATACCACCCGCTTTCTTTGTTGATTTTTCGGATTTAATTCGATCCGTGTGGATCAGAGATATCGGAGGCTCTGAATTTAAGATTATTATCATGATCAAAATGTAAATTGTATGCATGATATGCAGAAATTTAGATGGGGACTTAAACCTACATATATGCTGTTTTGTCGATAACAGTTATCGTTTTGCAAAGGTGTCTAAGGAGTTGGGACTGTTAGGAGGGATTTGTTTTCTTGAAATTCGAGATGTGAAAGATTAGATGAAAAAGTATGATTAGTAAAAAAGTTAGAAGAAGTAAAAAAGAAAGGTACACGGGGGCACGGTTGGTCCAGTGGTAACGCGCTTGCTTGCCATGCAGAAGGTCCCGGGTTCGAATCCCAACATCGAC
>NW_007439328.1:0-423 GCF_000475195.1 Diaphorina citri
TTTTTTTTTTTTTTTTTTTTTTTTTAGAAATTTCCCTGATTAGCATTTTCTTTTAAAATTTCAAGAAGAAGTTTTGACCTATAAAAAAAGGGCCGAATCTGGCGGCATGCAACAGGAAAAAATCCCTGAAGTCTTAGCTTTCCAGCAATACCCATTTTGTCCCAATATGTCAATTTTTCACGGAGCCTCAAACCATATTCTTCTGAGAAACGCGGTACATTTATGTATGCAGCTTTAGCTCGTACATTTTTGGTAACGTTTTTCGTGTTCACCCTGTAGATGTATAAGTATATGGGAATGGCAAGCAATCTGCTTTGAAAAATACTTAGCATGATCCTATTATCTCAAAGGAAAAGAATTGAGAGAGACATAGAGAGGGAGAGAGAGAGAGAGAGAGAGAGGGAGAGGGGGAGAGAGAGAGAG
>NW_007439329.1:0-423 GCF_000475195.1 Diaphorina citri
AACTTCCTATTTTTTAGAGGTTCTTTTTCTTCGAATACCATTGATTCGTTTATTGCGTTTGCTTAAAAAATATAATGGGTACCTACCTTATTAATATTTATTTTGTGAACTAAATCTCAAAATCTGTTAGATTTGAATTTGAAGGTAGGTACCTTCCTAATATTATTTACCCCATATTGTGTTTAGTTGTACGATAAATTCCCAAATTCTCGATCTCAAATCTATTTGAAAATATTTCTAAAAGGATGTTATTTCTACTTACTATTATATATTTTCATTAGGTTAATTTGGACCTTGGACTTTCAGTAAAGGGATGTTTAAAAGTTGTTCTTTTTCCTGTGATTATCCTTTTTGTATGCTACCTAACCCCATTTTTTTCCAGAGACCTCGGAATGGGCTGTGGAGGATCAACAGCGGTGACTC
>NW_007439330.1:0-423 GCF_000475195.1 Diaphorina citri
GATACTTTTACTCAGCTCTGCAAAACTACTATAAATCCCAATTAGGCTTCCTCGTGTTCTAGTAAAAGCTATTCCTATCCTACTGTCTAGGTAGGTATGCTGTTAGGTAGGTAGGTAGGTAAGGACTGTAGGGATGGATGGAGGGAGGTACTATTTAGGTACCTATCCAGCTTTCAACTCATCACAATATTAAGGAACTCTCAAGGGAATAGAACCTTGGACCTCCGGCATGCAAGCCTTGGATAATGCGAGGCTCTGAGCTATCAAATCAAATCAAATATTTTTATTGTGGTGATATACAAACATGTATGTACACAAATTTTTCCTAATGCTAACTTATAACTAACTTAATATTACATAGAGAATAGAAATAGGTGATGCCGCACCCTATTAATTGTACCTGTACCTCATAAAAACAAATAG
>NW_007439331.1:0-423 GCF_000475195.1 Diaphorina citri
GACATACCAAAATGAATTATTGTCATATGAGAGGGAAAAAAATATTACTGTATAAAAATGTGCATTATTCAAATACCTAGGTACATAAACTATGTATAACACAAAACAAATAACCTTCGACTTTGGATTGGAGATGGCAAGTTCGAACGCTCAGACTGCCTGACCTAGATCTGTCAGACAATCGTAAGTCGGAACGAGTGAGGAGGAAAAAGCTTGAGACCTATTGGGTCTGTCAAACCGTCTGAGAGACCTTATAGGTCGGAAGATTTTTTCTGCCGCTCATGTTCCTATTGTCTGACAGACCTTGGTCGATTGATGATATGAAAGGTGGTAGAAGTTCTAGTAAAATCCTAAACATCTACACGCATCTTAAAAGGTGAACTGTGGATGTACTACCTATAGGGAAGATGGGAAACCATAAAG
>NW_007439332.1:0-423 GCF_000475195.1 Diaphorina citri
CAGGTCAGGTCGACGCCTTGCTTTGGGTTTAAGAGGTTTTAATTAAGTCTAATCCAGGAGGTTTTTAATAAACAAACACCAGCGCTTCTTATTCTGTCTTCAAGAAATAAGATGTGGATGATTTCTAAAGGTAGTTTTAGCTAAACATGTTTTGTCTCGAGGAGTTCACATTGGAGACATGATTTGTCAAGTGGACATTGTTTCATTATATGGGTGACAGTTTTGAAGTGTTTACATTTTTTCTAGTTCACTCATGCAGGATTGACAATCTTGACAGTAGGTATCTTTTAATGTCCTTTGTTTGGTGGCTGATCTCTGGCTTCTGGAGGACATAACTGAATAAAGTAATGTGTCTCTGTATGTCTGTCTGTTTGTTTCACCAGAACTTCCAAACGGTTGGTTCGATTTTGATGAAATTGGTCC
>NW_007439333.1:0-423 GCF_000475195.1 Diaphorina citri
TATTTTCCTATTTGATAATGGCCAATGATGCATATGTTCCGAACAGTTCCAGAATGATAAGGAACAACATAATGACACATAGCCTAGTTATCTTGGCAGTTAGCAAGCCTGCCTTGTAAACCAAAGGTCGAAAATTCGATTCCTGTCAGGGACAAGCTTTATCCTAAAAGCGGTATGAATCGTTGTCGGAAAGGGTGGCTTTCTCTTATCCTGCTCTCTTCCATTTCCGGTTTTCGGGATGATAAGACCTCCGTTGTTACAGTTCCCTGTACCAAACCTTTTAAAAAGAGATGATGGTGGATTCATTCATAAGATATCAAGATGATTATACCTAGCTATTAGATAAGAATAAAGTCCTTCTTCCTTCCTAATTGGAATAATCATTGAACCAACTTGTCCATCTGCATCCACCTACCCCTCATT
>NW_007439334.1:0-423 GCF_000475195.1 Diaphorina citri
CGAATCGGTTCGTGTAAAGATACACAGGCGTGCTTACTGGAACTTGGCCTGGCGCACTGCCGTGCGCTCAGATAATAAAAACAGTTCCCTTCTATCGCTATCTTCTTCTTTTTCCTCGCCTTTTCCCGTGTTTAGACAGGGTCGGCGTTTATCGTCAGCCTCTCCATCAGCAATAGGGTGATTGCTTTGGGCTGACATTCGGTTTTGGCTGCAAATTTTACGAGTCGATGCTCTTCGCATTCCACCTTTCCTATTTCTTTAGCAAGGGACATTTCAGACTGTTCTACTCCCTGCTTAATGTTCCTCAGCTGTTTAACCACTTCCCTCTATACAACCTCTTTTAAATCGTCGAGTTGAAAGTTTACCTTAATGAGAAGGTCAGGAAGTGTTTTTCACTTTGGGTCAGTCTTCCCATTCATCCTC
>NW_007439336.1:0-423 GCF_000475195.1 Diaphorina citri
CGCCCCGGGCGGGAATCGAACCCGCGGCCTAGTGCTTACAAGGCAGACGCACTACCAACTAAGCTAACTAGGCTGGCACAACCTGAGTTGGAACTTGGTTTCAGTGTTAAACCATTGCATAAAACAATCTGGTTGGCTAAAAGTTTAAAATCAACCAATAATCACGTGGCTTAAAAGAAGTTAAATTGCTAAAATCGAATGGTTTAACTTGGATAAAGTTTAACTTTAAAAGTTCAAACTGGGACTGTGTTCTCGGGCATTAAGACTTTGTTTTTCACAAAAAATTAACATCGTCCACGTAGGTATGCATACTTTAATTGAGGAGCTGGGTGCAAAAAGGGGAAATATGGAGTTTTTGCCCTTTTTGCGTAAAACGGTTTTTTGAATAGAACGTGGCGCGCTCTATCTTCCAGCGTTTGAACT
>NW_007439337.1:0-423 GCF_000475195.1 Diaphorina citri
CCCCGGGCGGGAATCGAACCCGCGGCCTAGCGCTTACAAGGCAGACGCGCTACCAACTAAGCTAACTAGGCTGGCGACTATTTTTCAAATGAAGGGAAGTAGGTAACTGATACGCTTCACAAGGTTTGTTTGTAGGTATTTTTAATTTATTTTTTATATGTGTAGACATGTTTGAAGATCTTCACAGGAATCACAGGCGAAACATGTCTACCTAGGTATAATAAATAAATAAAAATACCTACAACCAAACCTTGTGAATTCTATCAGTTACAAACTCACGACAGGTGACAGGTGGGAATGGACCTTCAAGTATAGGAAACATATTATGTAGGTCCACAATCATTTTCAAAACAGAGCGAAGTGGGTTTATCCTCAAGTCCCCTATTTTTTTTTTTTTTTTTTTTTTTTTTTTTTTTTTTTTTT
>NW_007439338.1:0-423 GCF_000475195.1 Diaphorina citri
TAGATTCTTGGTTTTGAAGGTTGTCAAAGTGATAATCCTCGTGATAAGTCAAAGTGATAAGTAGTAACTTACTTACCTGGATTCAACTTTACGTTCACAAGCTTTCTATTGTTGATGGACTAGCCTTAGTTCGTATGTTCGGCAGACCTCTAGTTAGAATCCTAATCCTCAAAATTTTCCTTTGTTGATGGGACTTCTTCTTTGAACTTGAAAATCAGGCGACCTGGTAAAGGCGTAGAGAAAGCTGAAACTCGTTCCTGGAAAGTAAGGGGTTGTATTTTATTATCCTACAAGATAAAATTAACTATGAAAGGATTGTGACCAAACCTAAAACAACTTACCTAGAGTATTCGACTGTAAAGTAGGTATGGTACAACACCATCCCTCTTTTGACCGGACCGTATGAGTAGGTATTTGGTGTGT
>NW_007439339.1:0-423 GCF_000475195.1 Diaphorina citri
TCGTTTTCACGCCATTTAATGAAATTAATTAATTAATTGGTTCTATTTAAGACACTAGAATAATTAAGAGACCAACAACAATTAGACAATTACCCAATATTTTTCTCGGGTTTAGCTTCCTTGAAGACAGTGACGCGACACGACGCCTAATATATTTGATTACTTGATTAGATATCTATGTACCTAATAGTAATTAGACAATTACCCAATATTATTCTCGGGTTTAGCTTCCTTGAAGACAGTGACGCGACACGACGCCTAATATATTTGATTACTTGATTAGATATCTATGTACCTAATAGCAAGGACCTACAAAGGTACCTACTGCTTAGGTACCTATATTTCTATTTGAATGCAGTTAAACTGTGGCTAGACCAACATTTGTTTCGCCAGTCCCAAATAGGTAACTTTTGTGCTCAAAAA
>NW_007439340.1:0-423 GCF_000475195.1 Diaphorina citri
GGATTCTTCTTTTGCCTTCCTCACGGAGCTGGAAAGCAGGAAAGATCAAATGAATGACATGCATATGCTGATTATGGCAAAATTAATAAATTTAACAATAATAAAGACTCTTAAGTGGAAGGTAACCACTAGGTGAGGTTAACAATGGAGGCATTCTCAACCACCTAGCCCTTAGAGCTCCATTATTATAAGGTCAAGTTTTCAAATAAATGAGGATAAAATTACATGCCTTGGCTGAAATCAACCCACACCCTCCTATTAACCAGGTGAATGTTTTGACCACTACCACTATGCCAACAAATTAGGTTATTTTTAGGTTTGATAGGGTGAACTAAAATAACCCCTCCCCTGAATAATGTCTGTAGGCTGGCAATATTTCATGTTTATATCTTAGATAAGACTCACTTGTCTAAGCTTCTCACT
>NW_007439341.1:0-423 GCF_000475195.1 Diaphorina citri
AAACAAAATATCTCGAGAACGGTAAGAGCTAGAGACTTGAAATTTGGTATGTAGTTGTCAAATGTGACAAGGATGCGAGACGAAACTTTTGGTTAAGATAAGTGCTGCGGTTGGTGGTATTTTGACCGCTTTTTGGCGGTTTTCAGCTATACGGACTAAACGGTTAGAGATATTGTAAAAGTTAGGGTATAAGAACAAGAACACCCAAAATAAGCATCATTCAATAGGATAAGGAAAGTCGTGTGATGTTCACACTAGATTTTTAGCAAGAGTCAAAAACACTTAGGTATAGGTACCTACATAGAGTACATAGTTACTTACATACATACATACATACATACATACATACATTAAGTAGAAAAGTTAAATAATAATAACAATAAAACAACTTACATCAGGGATTTCTCCTTCCGGGACCTTCCC
>NW_007439342.1:0-423 GCF_000475195.1 Diaphorina citri
AATGTATTACACTCATCACAATTATTATTATTATAACTGTCCATATCATCATATTATATTAATATCATTGTTAATAATAACCTACCTATGTCCATTTACCTATTCTACCGGCATATTGAAACAAATAGAACTACCTATGTCTCAGACTTATATTCACCCAAACTTACACACCTGTATTCTAGGTACCTGCATGTATTATGTATTGTTTAACTTTAGGTATTACCCACCAACTCTGTTTATTCACAAAATGCATATGTATGCACCTATTCTTTCGCTGTTTATTTATAAAATGTATATGTATGTACCTACTCTTTCACTGATGTTTCAATTTTCCCTATTGTATTTTTTCCTCCTTTGGTTTCCGATTATTTTAACAAACTTGTACATTTACTTACTTCTAATAACTATTATTACCCTTGTTCA
>NW_007439343.1:0-423 GCF_000475195.1 Diaphorina citri
GTAGTGCGTCTGCCTCGTAAGCGCTAGGCCACGGGTTTGATTCCCGCCCGGGGCGGATTTTATCCTGATGGGATAATGCTCGTTTTCGGAACGGCTGGCTTTCTCCTATCCTGTCTTCCTTCTCTCTTCGATTCCGGGACGATAAAACCCTAGCAGTTACAATTCTCTCTATCAAACCTCTTAAAAAAAGCCTTTTAAACTGTGGGATTGAAGGGGCTTTTCTGTCCAATATGCTGAGTACGACAGTATACTTAAGTAGCAAAGCATATTTCTCATTTTATTAGTGTTAAATCTATTGGACAGTGGGCACCCCATTCGTGAGGACTCCAGACTATGACTCCAGACTATGGCGAAATTAACGCCATAGTCGGGATTTAACGAAATTGCGTATTTTTTCTAATTTGGTCAGTTCAACTTTCTTTG
>NW_007439344.1:0-423 GCF_000475195.1 Diaphorina citri
CATAGGTAGTTAGTTACCTATGTGGATATCAAAAAGATTTTACCTGTCACATGGATGTCCACAAAGGCCGAAACTATTTTCACTCAAAAGTCAAAATCAATTTCCCCAAAATTGAAGGACGGATTTGTCCCCCCTTTTTTATAGCAGTTTCGAATACCTAACCGGAAATGAGATTTTATGGGCACGTGGTAGGTACCTGTAATAAAAAATCCCTAAAATTGAAGGCTTGTCACAAGACAAGAGATAAAGCTTGCTTGGGCAGCATTGGGCAGCAAGAGAGGACAAGAGGAAAGCATATTGTATATGCTTGGAAACATAAAATCGAAATCGAACATATCAATGTTAACATGCTTATTTGATTTTACTCGTATTTTTTACTTCTTTTTCTACAATGATTGCCATTCAAAACTATAGACCATAGTT
>NW_007439345.1:0-423 GCF_000475195.1 Diaphorina citri
TTAGCTAACTTTAGGCTTGGAAATGGTGTCCACACATAGTCGACGCCGTCGATCGACCATCGATGGATGAGGTGAAAATGTGATTCTATGTTGTCGAGGCAGTGTACGGTTTCAGTCGACATCGATCGACGGGGTTGACTATAATATATGTGAACACACCTTTAGATATGGTGCCAGCCCAGTTGACTTGGAGGGTAACGTGCTTGCCTTTTAAGCGCTTGGTCGTGGGCTTTTGCCCGGGCCGAACTTTATTCTAAACAGATGAAGTTCGTTTTCGAAACGGCTTGCTTTCTCCTTTCCTCCTCTCTTCGATTTCGGGACGATCAGATATCCGCTGTTACAGTAGAACTGTTATGCCTGTCGCGAATTGGCCTACAAAACCCAACCAATGAAAATGATGTAGAGCCTTTAGAGGGTGTCTAT
>NW_007439346.1:0-423 GCF_000475195.1 Diaphorina citri
GAAAAGTTTGGTTGGAAAATTTCCGCCCTGGTGGGAATTCGAACCCAGCCCTTCCAGGTTGAGAGCCAGGACTCTTGACCACTCGGCCACTCTACGAAAATTGGCTCTCAGCTTCATCACAAATATCCATGACTTCAATTAGACTATTATACAGAGTTCTCACAAATGGCTCTACAATGATAGAGTGCCCAGGATGTAACTAATGGCAAGTATAACACCGTACACTGCTCTTAGCTGAGGTGATAGGACGAAAGATGACGCTGAAACAAATCAAAATACAAATTAATTTCATCAAAAATGTCCATTGGACAACACATAGGACCGTAAACCTGGCCTTGAGACTGGGTGCCTATAAAATCTACCAACTTTATCCCAATACTTACTTACTTTATCCCAATTATTATCCTCTTTGCTGCCCAATTT
>NW_007439347.1:0-423 GCF_000475195.1 Diaphorina citri
TTGGAAGTTCTTTCGGCTCTGTGCTTGGAATTCGGGGTGCACTCAGTCTCGTGAGGGCAATTGAGTAGCTACTTCAATTGAGTAGCGACCAGTGGCGGCATTACGAGTGTAAAAAGATTATTGAAATGTGGAAATTGATCGCAAAGGAGGAACTTGGTAATGCCAAAAGT
This sequence comes from Diaphorina citri, assembly GCF_000475195.1. NCBI lineage: Eukaryota > Metazoa > Arthropoda > Insecta > Hemiptera > Psyllidae > Diaphorina > Diaphorina citri. Next base: position 171 of record NW_007439347.1, read on the forward strand.
TTTGAAAAGGCTCTGATCAGCTTTAACACAAATGAATTCTCGAAAATACCTACTAGTCCTAAAATCCGTCACTGTAAACTTTAGTAGTTCAGATACAGAGTGACTATACAATGTTAAACTCTTATCAAACAAAAAGACTTTCGCACCCTGTATTCTCTGTTAGCTCTGGATTAGAAGAGGTCATAATTTACATATGAATTGACTACAAATGGGTGCTGATTACTGGCCAATCTCTTTTCCATCGACCATTATC
>NW_007439348.1:0-423 GCF_000475195.1 Diaphorina citri
TCGTGTTGGTCGTGTTGGTCGTGTTGGTCGTGTTGGTCGTGTTGGTCGTGTTGGTCGTGTTGGTCGTGTTGGTCGTGTACACCACACAGAGGCAGGAGGATTAGGAGTGTTTAAGGAGTCCATTTAAAAGCTGAGAGTGAGTTTAGAATCGGATAAGGAATTAGGTTCCAGTGTTTCTTCCTTATGCCAAGAATTAATAATATCACTAAAGTAAGCGCAACTGATCTATTGTGATTCTATAAGGATAAAACACTGTTCTTTAAAAAGTACAAAATAATATACGTACGTTTCTTCGTTTTATTTTGAAATAATAAATAATAAAATTCTAACTCTTCCTGTACAAAATATAATGATACAGAAGAAAACAAAATAATTTACACCTCTTGTTATAAAATGTACAATAGTGGACAGTAAAACTACAAA
>NW_007439349.1:0-423 GCF_000475195.1 Diaphorina citri
TGCAATATGGAGCTGAAGGAAATTTGTTTGTATTTTCTCAAAGGCTGAGAATTTTAAATTTCACCTTTTCTGCCACTTCTGCTAACAGGAGATAGGAAAATCCTTGGAGTTTAGGGCAAGTAGGTATCTAGCATATTTTATGAGCCCAATTCGGGGAATGTAAATAAGTGGAATACCTTTAGTTATCGAGATTCGAGTCGGTCTTATACATTGATAGATATTGTATTGAGTTATCTCAGGATTCTAAGTTATCTAGGGCCTAGGCTAAGAAGTTATCTAGGGCCTAGGTTAAGAAGTTATCTAGGGCCTAGGTTAAGAAGTTATCTAGGGCCTAGGTTAAGAAGTTATCTAGGGCCTAGGTTAAGCAATCATGACGTTGTACTCATACCATTTTGTATATCATGTACAATAAAAATTATAATA
>NW_007439350.1:0-423 GCF_000475195.1 Diaphorina citri
CTTTTTCAGTAAATTATTGATGATCCAGGAAAAGCCTGGTGAAAATGCTGGGTGATGTTTTTGTGAGTAGGCAGGTAGCTTTTCGCCGAATGGGGGGTAAAACCCTCGTTTCTAAAGACCAGAAAGACCTCAACATCAGCAATATTAGGTATAAGTATTTACACTGACGTTAAAATTGAACCTCCTAAGAAAGTAAGATGTTGGATCAAGGAAAAAGTGATTATAAAGACGACTGATGAAGCCATTCAATGGCTCAATGGTTGCATTCTGAAATCGCCAAGTACCAACTCAGGATTCTAAAGTTGGTTTCAATGATTCTTGACACTCCCTACAGCCACATGTCTGACATGTCCTGCAATATGCGCTTCAACCACAACCACAAACACATCACCGCTATCATCTGGGTCGATATATGCAACTTCA
>NW_007439351.1:0-423 GCF_000475195.1 Diaphorina citri
AATAATAATAATAATATAATTATAATTTTAATAATAAACAGTTTTTTGTTAATTTGTTTTTTCGCTATGTCAGGAGTCAGGACAGGGGAGAAAGAGAAACCAAAGCCAATAAGTTTTCAAATGGTTTCTTACGGAATCCATGGGGGGAATTATACATTTTAGTATTAATTCTATTAAATGGTTAATATATGATGTACCATTGATTTGTTGGAAGTTTACGATAATAAACCTCTGTTCTAATAATCAAGTTGATTTTAGGTTCTTTGTCATCCCTAGCTAGAGAATCTAGAGATACCGAGAGATAGAAGAAAAAAGAAAGACGAAAAAAAACCAGAATCCATAGATGTAAACAAAAAACACGTTTTGAAAAAACAACACTAGCGACACTAGCGGGATCCTGACGCGTAAAACTGTGCGGTCTAG
>NW_007439352.1:0-423 GCF_000475195.1 Diaphorina citri
GTACATATCGTACCTATGTGATTTCGCGATTATGTTCGCGGATTTGGCGATTATGTTCGCGGATTTGGCGATTATGTTTCCGGATTTGGCGATTATGTTCGCGGATTTCGCGATTTTGTTCGCGGATTTCGCGATTTTGTTCGCGGATTTCGCGATTTTGTTCGCGATTTCTCGATTATGTTCGCGGATTTCGCGATTATGTTCGCGGATTTCGCGATTTTGTTCGCGGATTTGGCGATTATGTTCGCGGATTTCTCGATTATGTTCGCGGATTTCGCGATTATGTTCGCGGATTTCGCGATTTTGTTCGCGGATTTGGCGATTATGTTCGCGCGCGATTGTTCTCGGATTTGGCGATTATGTTCGCGGATTTCGCGATTTTGTTCGCGGATTTCGCGATTTTGTTCGCGGATTTGGCGATTA
>NW_007439353.1:0-423 GCF_000475195.1 Diaphorina citri
CTATCCTGTCTTCCTTCTCTCTTCGATTTCAGGACGATAAGACCCTAGCAGTTACAGTTCCCTCTGTCAAACCTCTTTAAAAAAAGTCAAGTAAACCTAACTATGCTGGTTAAGTGTTTGCTGTTCTACTCCTTGTAATACCTCAGCCAGACAAGCTAAGCTTACTCAATAATAATCGAACTTCTCTGTTTCTAGCTCTGAAAATCCACTGCAGTGCTGAATGTAAGAGACTGCTGGATCATCTACAGGGATATAACTTGAAGGAGAGAGGAGCTGTGGAACTTAAGGGCAAAGGTAAATTAGAGACTTCATATTATTAAAAAAAGATTAAAGTAAAACCTTAATCCTTGAGGCCGTGGTTATGAACAGGGCCATCGTAGGACATCGTCGGACTTTTTGCGTGTAAAGTTGGCGGGAAATTCG
>NW_007439354.1:0-422 GCF_000475195.1 Diaphorina citri
TTCCTCTCTCTCTCTCTCTCTCTCTCTCTCTCTCTCTCTCTCTCTCTCTCTCTCTCTCTCTCTCTCTCGATTTCTCCATCTTTCAGTCTATCTTTTAATTTCTACCTACCAACAAAACGAATCAGCTCTTCTTCTCCCCTTCTATTTCATTTCTCTCTCTCTCTCTCTTTCTATCTTTCCCTCTCTTTCTCTCTCTCTCTTTCTATCTTTCCCTCTCCTCTCTCTGTCTCCTTCATTTACTATTTCTCATCACCTCTCCTCTTCCACTTCTCCATCCCCTCCTGACTTATCTTACAGTTCATCTTAACTTCCCCTACTTTTCCATCTGATGTCTTCCTCCCCTGTCTCCCCACTACCATGTTTCTCTCTATCATTTCTCATTACCTCTCCTCTCTTCTTCCCCGTTTCCCCTCTTACGGTTC
>NW_007439355.1:0-422 GCF_000475195.1 Diaphorina citri
TAGTCTTGATTTCTTTTGGTGTAGGCTGAGGAATATGGCTCAAGGAATGTCTTGGTGCAAGATATTCTTTCCTGTAACAAAATTCCTGATAGTACAGCTCGTTAGCTACTTGAGGTGCAAATCTATTCTGAAGTAATTCCAAGCCTCTAAGATTACATTTCAATTGTCTCAGCTTACTAAGGGCTACTTCTTGCTTACCACTGGATCTGATATCAAATAATACTGCTGTTTGACTTGGATCATAGATGGCATTTCTTACTTTAATATCCATTGGCTCATAAGTGCAAAGATTGTCTGTGAAGTGAATTTTTCTGATGTGTTTTGAAACAAAGTTTTCTTCATGTTTTTTCAACATTGCTTCAAAATTACTGGCAACAGAAGATTTGGAATTATTTAAAGCTTCTCTCCATTTTGATGCAAGA
>NW_007439356.1:0-422 GCF_000475195.1 Diaphorina citri
CTATTTTTCCATTGAGAAAATCCATAGAGAATGTTTTCTATTGAGAAAATCCATGGAGAACGTTTTCTATTGAGAGAATCCCTAGAGAATGTTCATGAAAGTTGTCATTTTACTGTTGAGAAGAATATACTCTATCTTTCGTCTTTTCGTAGAGAATTTTTCCAAGGAATCTCTGTGTTTTCACAGAGAAAGTCAAGTCCCTACAAGTTTATGTCTCATAGAAGAAGCTAATAACAAGAAGAAGGAAGAAAATGTCAGCTTGAATAATTTTATGTTGTGTCTTTTGGCAACTTGAAGTCGGAGCAGTTTCTTAAATGTATTTTAATTGTTTCTCTCTTTCGAGGAAATCCATAGAAAACCTCGATGTTCCACAGAAACAATGTTTGTGAAAATTTGAATGTCTCATAGAAGATGTCATTTTG
>NW_007439357.1:0-422 GCF_000475195.1 Diaphorina citri
CCTAAATGGGTGATAAATGGATGGGTGACTTAAAGGAATAAAGGGAGAACGGGCTCTAGTCTTGATTTTAAATCATTAGATGAATCATTACAAATCAATAATAAAAATAAACTGAATATTAAACAAATTAGGTAGGTACCTATATATTAGGTACAGTTTTTCTTTAACCACGATCGAATAAACTACGGGCTAAAAAAAATCCCGGATGGACGGGCCCAGCTTGTTCTTCTTCCTCCTATCTTTCTTCTTTTATCTTTTTCTCTTCTTCTCCTCCTCCTCCTCTTTTTTCTTTCGTCCTTCTCATCATCATCATTCTAATTTCTCTTCCAAGATCTTTCTCTTTTTTTTTCTTTTTCATTATGAATAATTTAAAGTAAAATGAGAAGAGGTTTCTCTCTCTCCTCCTCTCCCTCTCTTCCTCC
>NW_007439358.1:0-422 GCF_000475195.1 Diaphorina citri
TTATTATTATTATTATTATTATTATAATAATAATAAAGGATCATAGGAAAATAGATACACCTATTTTGATTTTCAAGTACAAAATTGCCCAAGATGATCGTGAGGGTAAAGGTATCTTCTAGTCATATCTGCCGACATCGACAGTAATATATGAACGAGCTATTTTGTTCCATATAGGTTGGATAGTAAGTGGGTATATCTAAATATTAGATATCTACCTACCTATTATTCTGGTAGAAAATTTCTTTGTTCCGCAGAGGCTCATACATTTTCATAACTATTTAAATGAAATTTCCGTACAAGTATACCAACCATTTTCTTTTTTTTATAACTTTAAGACCTAGTATACGAGTAATACCTACTTCTTCTGTTTACCACTAAACAAAGGGAGCTTACTTAAAAGGCTGCGGCAGAAAATGTAT
>NW_007439359.1:0-422 GCF_000475195.1 Diaphorina citri
GTGTTTTGGCATCAAAAACTGACCATCGAAAATTTGACCCGATTACATTACTTTCCTTCCTATAGGATAAGTAAAAAATGGTGTTTTGGATTATTATTCTGAAATCCAATTTTACCTAGTGTAAGAGGCCCTGATAACTTTGGGGGGGCTTAAGCCCCCCCCTATCGCCGCCTATGAACATAGAATAGAATATATCCTGTTTATACTGCCAGAATGAGACTGAAAAGTCCCTTTACTCCCACAATCCAAACAAGGTCTTAGAACAAGGTATCCCACGATCGACGGCCGTTGACTACGTGTGAAAACAAACACAGCTAAAAACCGGTTAAACAAATCGTAGAAAGTTCTTTTTTTTTTTAAAGAGGTTTGACAGAGGGAACTGTAACTGCTATGGTCTTATCGTCCCGAAATCGAAGAGAGAA
>NW_007439360.1:0-422 GCF_000475195.1 Diaphorina citri
AGAGGAAGGACAGAAAGAGGGAGAAGGAGGAGGAGAAGAAAAAGAAGAAGGAGAAGGAGGAGAAGATGAAAAAGAAGGAGGAGGAGAAGAAGAAAGAAGAGGGAGGAGGAGAGGAAAAGAAGAAGAAGAAGGATAAAGAGAAGAATAAGAAAAAGCTTAGAATGACGATAAAGGAGAGGAAGGAGTAAGAGGAAATGGAAAACGAAGATGAAAAAGAGGAAGACGAAGGGGAAGGGGAATAAGAAGAAGAAAAAGGAGGAGGAGAAGTAGTAAGAAGAGGAAAAAGGAGAAGTAGGAAGAAGAAGAAGAAGAAGGAGAAGTGAAGGAAGGAGAACAAATTGAAGGGGTAGCGATAGACGATGACGAAAAAGAAGGCTAGGAATAAGAGGAAGAGGACAGAGAAGAAAATTAAGATGAAGAAA
>NW_007439361.1:0-422 GCF_000475195.1 Diaphorina citri
TTTTTTATTTACAAAGTATACTTAGTTTCTTAAATCTAAAATAAAAAAGATACTTTAAGTATGAGTGTCTACATTGATTTTATGAAGGAGAAAATAAGAGGTGAATGAATGTAGAAATGGGGGATAAAATTTTTGATTTCACAAACATGGATTTGAGATTTTAGGAAAAGGGGTAAAAAGCAAAGTTTGAGAAGACAGTAAATAAACATATGGAGTTATGATTGTTAAAAATATAAGGTACTAAAAGCGGTGAAAAAAAGAGGTAAAAATGGAGTTCAAAAATAAACATTTTTTGAAGGTTGAAAGAAGAAAACGCGTTCAATCGTATACAGATGGAAATCCAAACGCTCGCTAAATTTAGCAAGTTATCCACCACGCGTTTCAACCAACACAAAGGAATGGGGGGAGGTGGGTATCTACAG
>NW_007439362.1:0-422 GCF_000475195.1 Diaphorina citri
GGTGTAGTGGTTGACACAAATACGACCCTGATTACTACTATTATAGTAGACCTCATAGACTATTACTATCAGCATTCAGCATAATTACTTCTTCGTGTGGTCAAAACCTCAGTACAATGCGATTCGAAATTCTGTGATCCGTACTGTTACAATCTTTTAGCCACAAGTCTACCTAGATTCATTATCCGTTGTTTCAGAGCCCGGGTTCTCTGCTGGTAATTCACAATAGGTACAGTTTCACTTTGGGAACAGTAATGTGTTGGAATATCTTGAAGAGATTTACAATGCCTTGCTCTGTGACTTTCTCACCTGTCGGATGTTCAATAGGTGTACCTACCAGTTCAGTATAAAGAATGGTGAGATTGTAGGGTGCTTTATGCTTTTACTATTATAGCTAAGTTGACGTATGAATCCATTACAGT
>NW_007439363.1:0-422 GCF_000475195.1 Diaphorina citri
AAAATTCCGTTGGTCCTCATTTTTCCTGCTCTATGACTTTGAAACATCACCCAAGTAAGCGCAACTGATCTATTGGCATTATTGGCAATGGAAAAATAAAATAAAAAAGAATCTCAATTTAAATGCCAAATGAAACTTTTTCATAAGCTTCTAGTCCTCTTTTTTTTTACCTTAACCTGTAATAGGTATTTTATATCACCTATTGTTTAATGTGATGTAAACGTATCTACCTGTACCTAATATAAAGCATATATTGTCCTATCAGGGCAACCTCCGTGGCCGAGTGGGTATCACACTAGGCTTGCACGCAGGAGGTCCGGGTTCGATTTCCGGCGGGGCCGTGGTTTTTTTCGGATCTGTGCTTGGAGTTCGGGGTGCACTCAGCCTCGTGAGGACAATTGAGTAGCTACTTTAATCGAGTA
>NW_007439364.1:0-422 GCF_000475195.1 Diaphorina citri
TAGTGTTCCTCCTGGTTTTACAGATCACAGCATGGTTCACACAAACTCACATGTACACCCACATCATACCAACAATAGAACCAACACAAATTTTGTCAGACCCAGTATGTCAAATAGTCATAATCGAGGCATGTTAAACACAGGTCATGTAGGTAGATCCTACACTAATAACATCTCTAATGTTAACCGTTTTCATTAGATCTCGACATGTCGCATTATGTGACAACTGACAATGGCTTAGATGACCAAGCTTACTACACTTTCATAAGGGCCGATACTAGGGGGGATCATGGGTGCTCCGATGACGAGTCTTTTCTTTCTGGGTGGGATTTGTTGTCTTCGGCACAGGATTCGAGTGTGGACTCGGAGCCGGCGTCGGCGCGGGGTCCCCCACTTGTGGTGGGGGGCCCCGCTCCGGCGTT
>NW_007439365.1:0-422 GCF_000475195.1 Diaphorina citri
CTACTTCTAGTATAATTTCTCTTTAAAACAGTAGTCATGGTGGATAAAGAAAACAATACAAATAAAAATCAAAATTAGGGACAAAAACATGAACATACAAAAATAAAGAAAGGAATAAAAATCCAAGAACCTAGATAGGTACCTACATTTTGCTACTAGCAAGTTTTCTCAGGGAATAAAATATTTACGTATCTTTGAATAACAACAACATCTCGCGCGGATGAATACGCTTGACTCAGGAAGTAGGAGAATGAAGTCACGGGGTTTTTTCTCAAGGAATAAAAATATTTACGTATCTTTGAATAACAACAACAACATCTCGCGCGGATGAATACGCTGGACTTAGGAAGTAGGAGAATGAAGTCACGGGGTCAAGGTCATCGCGCGTCCTTTCCATCCCTCAAACATCGGCTTCTCTCTTT
>NW_007439366.1:0-422 GCF_000475195.1 Diaphorina citri
TCCTCCTCATCCTTCTCCCACTTCACCCAATACACTACACTTTCTTCTTCTCCTCTTTCTTCTTCTTCCTCTCCTTCTCCTTCTTCTTCTTCTCCTCCTTCTCCTTCTCCTTCTTCTTCTTCTCCTTCCTCTTCTTCTTCTCCTTCTTCCTCTCCTTCTTCTCCTTCTTCTTCGCCTTCTTCTTCTGCTTCTTCTTCTCCTTCCTCTTCTTCTTCTCCTTCTTCCTCTCCTCCTTCTTCTGCTTCTTCTTCTTCTCCTTCTCCTTCCTCTCCTTCTTCTCCTTCTTCTTCCTCTCCTTCTTCTTCTCCTTCTTCTTCTCCTTCTCCTTCTTCTTCTCCTTCTTCTTCTTCTCCCTTTCTCCCTCTCTGTTCATTATCATTTTTTGAAAAATGATTTTATCATCCCCTCCTTGTCTTTCTTGT
>NW_007439367.1:0-422 GCF_000475195.1 Diaphorina citri
ATAGGGAATACGGGTTATACCGAATAGCAGGAAGAAAAGAAGTTTGTTGATAAAATCCGAGTATTTTGAACATAAATAAATAGATGCAGGGCCTCAAGTCTTCCACTCCAATTGGTGGTACCTTTGGAAAGAAAAATAAAAGATAACTTAATTAACTAAAATGTACACATAGGACATCAGATTCAGATAAAAATGTATCAGTATTACATAAAAGGGTATTATTATTATTATGTTAAGGCGGTCTCTTCCTGATCCCTTATGTGCCGCGTCCATTTTAATTTAGGACTATTGCACTGTACATAAAAGGGTAACAAGAAGCAAGAAGAATAATGAAATTATAAATACAGCAAAATATTAATAAAACAATAAAGTATACACATTGAAATTTTTAAATAAATTCCAACAATTATACAGAATATGGT
>NW_007439368.1:0-422 GCF_000475195.1 Diaphorina citri
ACAGGCTTGACAATGAGTCACGGAACACTGGCACAATGGTATCAAACCATGGAAGAGAAATATGCGGGTAAGTCTATTTGGTTCCTAATCACAAATTTTCTTTTTTTCACAAAGTCACACGGCGCGAACGACATGCATACCTACCTAAACCATAGTGAAAACGCCTAACTCGGAGAAAAAGTCATTTTTGTTCTCCTCATAAATTTCATTTAGACAAATAATGCATAATATTCAAAATTGAAAGTGAAGAAAACATAGATGGTTAGATCAGATTACCTGAAGCGTTTGAAGCTCGATTTGGACAAAAAGAAAATGCCAGAAGAGAAAAGATCTAGAAGAGAAATGCCATGGACCTGAGCTGTTTTAAAATGAGAGGAAATGCGCCACTGAAATGGACATTTAGAGAATTTAATATCGGAACA
>NW_007439369.1:0-422 GCF_000475195.1 Diaphorina citri
GAACGGTAAGAGCTAGAGAGTTGAAATTTGGTATGTAGCTGTCAAATGTGACAAGGATGCAACACGAAACTTTTGGTTGAGACCGGGCAACGGTTGGCGGCATTTTACCGCTTTTTGGCGGTTTTCGGTGTAATTTAATAATATCTCGGGAACGGTATAAGCTCGAGACTTGAAATTTGGTATGTAGTTCACAAATGTGACAAGGATGCAACACAAACCGTTTTTTGGCGGTTTTCAGCTATAGCGACAAAACTGTTAGAGATATTGTAAAAGTTAGGGTAAAAGAACACTCAAATAAGCATCATTCAAAAGGATAAGGAATGTCGTGTGATGTTCACACCAGATTTTTGTGTGTGTAGTTAAGCACTCAAATAGGTATGTGCCATCATCACAGTAGTGCGTATTGTAGAGAAATTACATGA
>NW_007439370.1:0-422 GCF_000475195.1 Diaphorina citri
AGAGGAATGAAGCATAAATATCACAGTCACTGAAATGGAAGACATCCAACACAAAGTGAATCCAGGCGAAGAAGAAGAGACAAGAGAAAAGAAGAAGGAAGAGAGAGAAAGAAGGAGAGACAAGAAGAGAAAGGAAAAAGGGCAGAAGGAAGGACAAGACGAAAGAAAAAAGATAATGCTTACAATTGACAGATGAGTCCACAGACAGAGGAAACAAGGAAGAGAATAAAGACAAAATGGAAGAAGGGAAAAGGGAATATCTTTGGATGCTTCGCTTCATAGATTTGTTAATATTTCAGCAGGGAGTTTCCCAATAGATTTGTGGATTAAAATGCAAAGTTTTTGCTCAGGTGGCAAAAGACACAAATATTTTTGAGAAAATTTATTTGATTATTCGAGTCGCTAGATTAGTAAGGAGAAAC
>NW_007439371.1:0-422 GCF_000475195.1 Diaphorina citri
TTTGATATTTTTCAACTAAAACCACAAGATGTTAAAATCTGAGAACTCATTACACTGTTCAAAGTGGAACGAATTTCATGACTGGAAGTAGAAACAATATTATAATTCCTTCACTATCTTCTCTCGAAAATAAAAAATAAAATAACAAACTTGAAACTGACTTCAAATCGAGAAAACTCACTCACGTCATGTCTTGCTTTGAGTTGAGGTTTCAAAATGGCGGAGTTCCCTGGTTTGAAAAACAAGTCATAAAACCGAATTTTAATTGATTCTTAATTGAGGTTTTGTATTCTGCAATAAACTGAATGATAAGCATGACATTACAAGACAAGATAAGTAGGTAGGTATGTACATGATTTTCTCACAGCAAGATCTCATTCTTAAAACTTCGAGTCAACTCCTTGTAGGGAAGAACTATAGAA
>NW_007439372.1:0-422 GCF_000475195.1 Diaphorina citri
TTCTCTCTTCGATTTCGGGACGATAAGACCATAGCAGTTACAGTTCCCTCTGTCAAACCTCTTTTAAAAAAAAAAAAAGTTTTAACTGTATGGGGATCTCGGGGCCTAGGGGTAATGCCTTTATCGAAGGATATCAGATTTCCGCATCAGTGTTTCAAACGAAAGCTGAAATAAATCCAGGGACAATGATATACCTACTTGAAACTTGAATGAACGGTCGATGTTTAAGTAGTTTATTTAATTGTTCATACCCAGCTCGATAAAATAAATACATTTTCTAACCGATTCGTTTTCGCAATAAATTGACAAGTTGGCCATTTGAATCCTCTTCAGGCCTTTTTTTCCCCTTTCTTTTGTCGCGTTTATAGGTCTCTTATTAACGCCCAAATCGTTCATCTAAATTCCTAAATTGTACCTTTCAG
>NW_007439373.1:0-422 GCF_000475195.1 Diaphorina citri
AGCTAGGCTGGCTTGCAAAATAAATTCCATGTTCATTTTCTTTGTTATGTGGTTAGAACGTAAATACCATCTTGTACGACTTTATGCAGGTGATATATACACCTAATCTCCTTATTATTTCTCTTTGTTGGACTTGTTGTATGCCATAACAACGTCCATAATCTTCCCAAGGTACCTCGGGTCGTGTTGTTGACTTGGCCTGTAAACTACCTACTTAAAGTTCAACAAATCCTCGCTTCTAAATGAATCTGAGCGAAAGTTTCATCTCCGCCCAAGGCTGTTGCAAAATATTTTTTAAAACTTTTTTTTCCTCCTTCGTCCTAATCGTTGCATAATCCTGTGTTGAAGTTAAATCTCGCTAAACTATCTGTGTTATAGTATGCCGTAGTATGTCCTACGGAACTTGGAGATAGTTTTGGGAC
>NW_007439374.1:0-422 GCF_000475195.1 Diaphorina citri
GGCTTCATTGATCAGATAAATTTTTATATTGTCGTTACTTTTACCAGCGAACACCATTTTCTCATCCCCAACAATATCCCCAACAGCCATGAGGTACTGCTCCATCGATATTGTTGAATCAAAGGGGAGAGAGAAACCACAAGCGTCAGATAAGAACAGGTTGTCTATTTTAGGAGCATTATTAGGAGGAGGGAGCTTCCCGTACCCTTGTCTGGGGACATAGGAGACACGGGAGGTAGAAGGTTTAAATAAATCGGAAAACTGCATTATGCTTGAGAGCAGGATCTGTATGGACAAAAAGGATCAGATTAGTAACAGGTAGATAGGAAAGATAAATCAGTGGAAGGACATAAATACGAAAGACGAGAAACAAATAAACACGTAGCTGATGAAGTCAGAAACACTGAGATCCATGATAAATA
>NW_007439375.1:0-422 GCF_000475195.1 Diaphorina citri
CTTGCAAACCTCAAAAAAAAAAAAAAGCTTAGATAATAATGATCATATACCTACCTATGATCATAAATGATTATATATGATCATAAAAATGCATTTTTTCAGCATGATTCATCGGTCCAATAAAATGATCGTAAAATTGTTCGGTCTAACATAAACAATGGTATGCCATGCAGAGGACCTAAACAGTATATTTATGCTAATGGTATAGGTATCCTATAACAATAATGTTAGGTATACTGCCAGCAAAGGTATCAATCATGTCAGAAACTGAGACTGTACCTATGTACGTTATATAAACACCTCATACCTACGCCATACAATAAAATGTATTAGGTATTACGGAACATTCACTATTGGTATAGGTATAGGATCGGCCTGCCTCGGTGGTGTAGTGGTCAAGGCGCTCGCCTGGTAAACAGGAG
>NW_007439376.1:0-422 GCF_000475195.1 Diaphorina citri
AGATTGCCGGCATTTCAAAGCTTGTGGCGGACGTTTTTTTGTAACCTTGTGTGATGTTTTGGTGAAAAGGTTACAAATTAACCTTTAACTTTATTTCAATTAATTGTTAACTGAAACATGCTGGCCTTTGGGCGAAAGCTGTAATTTTTAACCAACTGTAATGGTTTGAAAAGTAATAAAAAATAAAATAATAAAGCTTTTTATCAAAGTACTCATAATTCAGTTTGCAAATCAGACTTTATCAGACCTTAGTTTCTAGGGGGTTGTACGAGTACTTACAGTGCACAGAATTTTTTATTAATGTTGTTTAAATATTCATTAAACCAAGGAAAGAATTATTCGAAACTTTTAGTTCGTCGCTACCTACTACCTACTTCTCAGTAAAAAAGCTTTTTTAATAGTACTTTACCTTAGGAGAAGTT
>NW_007439377.1:0-422 GCF_000475195.1 Diaphorina citri
TTTGTTTCCACCTCTCGTTCAAGTGAAACAAATGTATGTAGAATAGCTGTGATTTGTGTTAACGCAATTCACTTCCTAAGTATTACACTTTTCGACTATTTTTCTATTTCTTCTTCCTCCTCTTCTTCTTCTTCTTCTTCTTCTTCTTTTCCAAATTGCTGAAAAAGTGAATTCCTCGATCTAATATTAGTTGAAGCTAAAGAACACCAAAATTAATTTTTGCCAATTCTAACCTAGTATGGCAACTACATACTTACGTACTTTGGTGCCTATGTAGAATTTCGGTTTTCTTAAATCTATAGATTTTACCCTACCATGAATTTTACCTACCTGTACTAAATTTCAAGACGAGTACCAACTACCTTCCTACTTATATCGAGATTTCTTGTAGTTTTGTATTGAATTGTTGCCCAAGGCTAGCA
>NW_007439378.1:0-422 GCF_000475195.1 Diaphorina citri
AAATTATTGTCAAAAAAAAATGAGAATAATGATAGTAAAAATAAATAAAGATACTGAGAAGAAGAACCATTCTTTTTTTCCCCTAACAAGAGCAGAACACAAAAAATATTGCAGCAACGCAAATGCACAAGAATGTCAAGATGTAAATAAGAAGACTAGAAATGAGAATAATGATAGTAAAAATAAATAAAGATACTGAGAAGAAGAACCATTCTTTTTTTTCCCCTAACAAGAGCAGAACACAAAAAATATTGCAGCAACGCAAATGCACAAGAATGTCAAGATGATGTAAATAAGAAGACTAGAATAGGTAACAAGAGAGCTGCTAACCTTAGCAAAGTTAGAACGCATAACAATGTGGATGGAAAATGATCATATGTTGCTAGCTTTTAACAAAGAAAGTGACTATTTCCAGAGAAATG
>NW_007439379.1:0-422 GCF_000475195.1 Diaphorina citri
TTGAGGTAAACAGGAGGCGTAGGTATTTTCCACTTTCACGGTTTGGTGGATAGGTGAAAGTAATTGTAGGTAGGTAACAGCTTTTCTTCACTTTTTTTTCGGTTTACCTTGATTTTTTTCTTTTCAATCTGGAAACAGTGAAATCCCTCAAACCCCAGTTCCCCATCAATTTGAATCACCGTGAATTGAAGAATCTTAAAGTGATATCGAAATGATTCTTTTTGCAACAGGCTCTTTTTTGAGAAGATTCTGCATTGGAAAAGCCGTTCCACCTAAAATTTGCCCCTAAGTAGGGTCCTTGTTACATACAAGTCTCCAATCAACGCCTATTCTTCATGAAATGGTACATTAGAAAAACCGTTTTAAATAAAAAGGGCTCTGATTAGGGTCGGCCCCTTCTGCATGAAATACTCCACCTAATT
>NW_007439380.1:0-422 GCF_000475195.1 Diaphorina citri
CACCTTGGATTATCAAGTGACAAGGCGGAAAGTTTCTCTGAAATTGGAAGATTTGAAGCAATCAATAGAGAGAGAAAACTTCCGTTTAATTGATTAATTAAGAGAATAACAATTCATTGCCTCATATAGTGCTGGAGAATTGGAGGTTCCATTGATAAATTTTATCATATCGTTAAGACGTAAAACAATGAGATTGATAAAATTTTGATCATAGAGGGAGATATTGTAAAAAGTATTGCCGATAAAGCATTAACCATTCTGACAGTATTTAATATCTAAACCCGTTTCACAAAGATATAAAGAAAGAGTGTATGAAAGAAGAAGAAGAAAAGGAGGAGGAGAAACAAGAAGGCAAAGAATAACAAGCAAAACAAAAAGGCTAGGAATAACAAGCAAAAGAATAACTCATAGAAGAACAAGCA
>NW_007439381.1:0-422 GCF_000475195.1 Diaphorina citri
TCAATTTAATTTCATGAAACCATTTACTGATGAAAATTTGTAATGAAACAATAGGTTGAAAAATAATGAACTTACCGTTAAATATGATTGTGTGTTCCCAGGTGAAAGACATCTGTAATGAGCTAGACGTCCGCTCCCTGTGTCACAAGATCCTGCAGAATGTCTCCACCCTCCTCAACGCAGACCGTGGCTCCCTCTTCCTCGTGCAGGGAGATGTTAGGTGCACCTCCTCCTCCTCCCCTTCCTCCCCCTCTCAGATCTCTCTCAAAGTTCCTCCCCCTAGTCGTCCCGTGGGTTGTCTGAGTAGCATGCACCATGCACCACCACCCCCCGCACCTCCACCCCCAGCCAGTGTAGCAGCCTCCTCACTAGTAGTCGGTGTACCACGTCCTGAGACCTTCTGTACCTCGTCCACACACATA
>NW_007439382.1:0-422 GCF_000475195.1 Diaphorina citri
AGGCACAACTAAATATCCTGAAGGTACTACAGTAACACAACCAACTCCTGAAGGTACAACTAAATATCCTGAAGGAACTACAGTAACACAAACAACTCCTGAAGGCACAACTAAATATCCTGAAGGAACTACAGTAACACAACGAACTCCTGAAGGCACAACTAAATATCCTGAAGGTACTACAGTAACACAACCAACTCCTGAAGGTACAACTAAATATCCTGAAGGAACCACAGTAACACAACCAACTCCTGAAGGCACAACTACATATCCTGAGAGAACTACAGTAACACAACCAACTCCTGAAGGTACAATTAAATATCCTGAAGGTACTACAGTAACAAAACCAACTCCTGAAGGCACAACTAAATATCCTGAAGGTACTACAGTAACACAACCAACTCCTGAAGGCACAACTAAAT
>NW_007439383.1:0-422 GCF_000475195.1 Diaphorina citri
ACAACATAACCTAATGAACAACAATAGGAAATAGGAACACAACAACA
Organism: Diaphorina citri; assembly: GCF_000475195.1. Taxonomy (NCBI): domain Eukaryota; kingdom Metazoa; phylum Arthropoda; class Insecta; order Hemiptera; family Psyllidae; genus Diaphorina; species Diaphorina citri. The sequence goes on from NW_007439383.1 coordinate 48, forward strand.
AACTGTATTCCACTGCAATTTCACATAATTTCTGTCCGGTAACATTGTTCGCGAAGGTATTACATAATTATTATCTATGTGCGCTCACAGCATAATTATGTCATGTCACAGAGGTAATTAACCTACATGTAATAATCCTGACCTACATAGCTATGTATAATGCAATACTATATTACAATGTAATACATAGTACATAACTATGATACAATGTCGTTTTACTTCGTATAATCTGTTATGATTAGTTCAAAATTATTGTAATGACACGGGTAGGAGAAAGGAGAGGAAGAGGGGAAGAGAAGAGGAAAGGGAGAAGAGAGGGGGAGATATTACTGAGAGGAGGGGAAATATGAGGAAGGAAAGGGAAGGAATCTCTGG
>NW_007439384.1:0-422 GCF_000475195.1 Diaphorina citri
AGAAGGTTTCAGGTGGTCCGCGAGAGGTGAGTAAGGAAAAAGTCATCGTGTCTCTATACTCTACTTTATATAACATACCCCTAAGAAAGAAAAAATAAATAAATAATAATGTTAATTTTTCTCATTTTCTATCTCTTTTCCTACAGGTAGATATATTAGGTCCTCTAATACATACCCATTGTCACATGGCGTGTACATTTGTACAATGTACAATTGATTGCATATACATACATAATCTCAAGTGGTCCGCGAGATTTTTGGTTTATCAATAGTGGTCCGCCAATTCTAAAAGGTTAAGAACCCCTGTCATAAAGGAACTGTGTTAATTTGGATCCTTTTGAGGTACGGAAATTAGATTTGAATTTGTTTCATTTGTTCATTATACTTGTACGGATTAACTTTACATGATGTGGATTTTAACA
>NW_007439385.1:0-422 GCF_000475195.1 Diaphorina citri
GCACCTTAGGGAGTGCATTGTTTGTTTTTGCTTTCAAGATGGTCTAGTTGTGCCACCAGCAGGATTATTATTCTTTCTACTGAGATCCTTCTGATGGAGGAAAAGTAGACGAAAGAGAAGAAAGAAGAAGGAGGCGAAGAAGAGGGGAAAGAAAAAGAAAAGAGACGAAAAAAAGAAGAACACAGAGGAGGAGGAGGAGAAGAAAGAGGAGAAGAGGAGGAGAAGGAGGAGGAGAAGAAGAATGAGAAGGCGAAGAAGGAGGAGAAGAAGAAAGATAAGAAAAACAAGTTAGAGAGGAATGTATATCGTATAATATCGTTAGGTCCTGCATATCACATACACAGGGGGCTCCTAACCTTTAAAAGTTTTTGAATATTTCATACGGAAATGGTGTCGCTTTCTATTTGCATCACTGTTTTTTA
>NW_007439386.1:0-422 GCF_000475195.1 Diaphorina citri
AGCATGATTATGGAATGATTACCTACTCTTGTCAACATGTCCACTAGAAATTAAATAAATTTGTCCCATTTTATTATAGGTACCTAATCAAACGTGTCAAAATTATGTTAGTCAAGTGGAATACAAAGGTCGCATAAATATATTCTATCTAGGGGCACGGTCGCGATTTTTCCAGTGGTAACGCCCTTGTTTGGCATGCAAAATGTCGAGGATTCGATTCTTACAATGGGCATTTACAATAATGTGCACTTGTACTTGTAGCAAAATAAGACGTACATATGTATACTGTCAGTAGATAGATGACCTGCTGACTGGGAAACTAGAGTACCTACCTATTGTGTCCTTCATTGGTTATCTGACGGGAGACATACTACAGGGTGGACATGCTATGACACAGACGCATAAAAATAATCAAATCATTT
>NW_007439387.1:0-422 GCF_000475195.1 Diaphorina citri
GATCCTCTTCAACCTATGCGGAAAGATTTCCCAAGGCACTTACTTTCTATATCTATACCCTTAATAAAAATAAAATAAATGTTGTTTTTACATAAAGGGAGAGTTGAAAGTTAGGAAGTCCTTTAGTTTTTAGTCCGTCCTTCCTTTATTATTACTAATAATAAAAGGTATAGTGGACGGACTATTGTATTCGCTTCGGTGTCTTCTGTCGGTCTGTCTGTCTGTCTGTCTGTCTGTCTGTCTGTCCCCATGGAAGGACTTATCCAAACCTGGTCGACCTATATATCAAATTAAAGGTCTTTTTAGCAGGATCACTAAAGTGGTGGTGCAAATTTTGTCCAGAGAACCATAAAGCCAAAAATCCAAAAAAACTGGTTTTTGAGGGATTTTTTTCACATTTTCTCACACAAATGAGCTCTGAT
>NW_007439388.1:0-422 GCF_000475195.1 Diaphorina citri
CGGGCGGGAATCGAACCCGCGGCCTAGCGCTTACAAGGCAGACGCACTACCAACTAAGCTAACTAGGCTGGCCTTTGGAGTATTGAACCTGCTATCGCTGCTGACTGCTGGCTAATGAAATTGTGAAATCAACTTTGAAGTTGAATTTTATTCTTGAGAAATCCCCTAAATATATTACCATTTATTTTAATTATATTTTCGATGAAAAATGTAATTTAATTTAAATTTCATGAAATTTCCCATGAGAAGAAACTTTTCTTCAATGGGTGTTTTGATCTGAAAGCAAACTTAATATCCCTTCTACTTTTTTAAAAAAGTGTTTTTTAGATCTGTTTTATTCCATCTCTGCATTACTCTCATGTTATGCTACACTACAAAATGCAACATTAGATTCACATCAGTTGTATTCAATAGCGAAAGTA
>NW_007439389.1:0-422 GCF_000475195.1 Diaphorina citri
GGCCTAGAAAGGAGTAAATCTTCATTATTGCCGACAGGGTTCTCAGGAGTAACACAAAGTTCCCTGGCATAGCCATGAGTTACGTCAAAGATATGACTCGTCAAATTCGACGTAACTTTAGAAAATGGTCATAATGACATAGACTTATTGGTAGACCACATGATTAAAAGTTGTGACTTTAACCACAGACGGGAAATCCCATTATGTTAAAAATTTAAATATGTAATTATTCTGTAATTCGGTCTTCATTGAATACTTTTTCAAGTAAAAAGATGGTTAAGGGTAAAATAATTATAGTGAGATTTAAGTTTCAGCCAAAGAAATCAATCTTGCTGTAATCCACCTACATCCTGCCTCGGTAGCGTAGTGGTCAAGACGCTCGCCTGGTAAACAGGAGGGCGTGGGTTCGATCCCAGCCGAGG
>NW_007439390.1:0-422 GCF_000475195.1 Diaphorina citri
CGATCCAACACACAACAGGTATGTTTGAACTTTGAAAGTGATATCAATATCTGGATAGGGATAGCTAGTTGATCAACTAATTAACAAATCAACGGGCTAAATCCACGTAGCTTGTGAAAGAAGATTAAGGAGGAAGATCTTATGTTTCCCTACTGTCCTGGATTGTGGCCTGTAAAGGTCTTTCAAGAGACTCTTTAGGTTGGGTGATATGTAAATGGTGAATGTCATGTTGCTTTTGTAGCTTTTATAGCTGTCTTTCCTACCATTAGCTCCCTAATTTTACAGTCCTCACGGGGTTGAGTACCGACATTACAAATCATTCAGCGTTGCATATGTGCGTGCCTAATTGGTCACCCATCCAGGCACACACCACGCTCCACTTCAGCGTTTATTGGGAACTGGCTTATGTATCAATTGCATCA
>NW_007439391.1:0-422 GCF_000475195.1 Diaphorina citri
GGACATGGTCAAAAGTCAGGGCCGGAAAATTGGGACCCCAGGGTGATGAGTAAATCTGCTGAGGGGGAAACTATTCAAGTACCTACCTACTGCTCCTTGATTATTATATCGACATTATTGACGTTAAAAAGAATAGTAATAAAATTGTATGTCAAAGGCCAAGGAAGGAAATCTCACATCCCCAATAAGTTAAAACTCGATTTTCTCCAGGACATTTTTAAATCGTTTTTTCAGTACCCCAGTGAGTTTTTCAGTATTTTACTCAACGATTTTGCATTTTTCTCTGTCTGTCTGTCTCTGTCTGTATGTCCGTATGGCTGTCTTTTTGTTCGTCTGTCTCTCCATTCTATTTGTTTGGTCCACGATAGTTCCTTAGTACCAGACCTGGCCAGCTTTCCTGTCCATTGGGTTTTATTGTTTCA
>NW_007439392.1:0-422 GCF_000475195.1 Diaphorina citri
GCGGGTGTGTGTGTATTTTATTTTTATGTGTATTTTATTTTTATTTTTTGTGATAGTAAGTGAGTGATTTTGTTTTTTATAAATATAAAAATTCTTATTTTACCTGCCTAAATAATTTGGTTATTTCAAGCAACTCTAGGGTCTAAAAGTAGCCTTATTATCATAAAACGCAGTGTAAATATCTTGTAACCCCCAAAACAAGAAAAATTGTTAAATATATCGATATATCGGCGATATATCGATATATTTCCCCCGATATATCGATATCGATATATTTGAGGGGCCGATATATCGATATATCGATTTATCGATATATTTGCAACTCATTTACATCCCTACAATGTTGCAATGAACAAAAATGGCGAATTTCGAAAATAAAGTAGACTACGAAACTTCTTTGGTGACTTATTAGCCAATCAAAT
>NW_007439393.1:0-422 GCF_000475195.1 Diaphorina citri
CAAGATTCACAAGCATACCAAGGTCTTCGGAAATCATTCCTTGACTCTTTCAACTTTACTTCATTTTTTTTTTTTTTTAGGTCGTTGGATAATTAGTTTAGACCGTTTAGAGAGAAAAAAATTGTGGTGGAAAATGTGAACGATCGGAAAATCTCAAATGGCCTTCAGCATCATAGGCGTTTCTTTTGACCTATATCTCTCAGATATTTAGAACTAGATTTTCTCAAATAATAAATGAAGTGACACCAAAACACACCAAGTCCGCCCATTTCCCCTCTGTCAAACTTTGGTCACTCTAAAGACGAAGAAGAGGGAGGAGAAGAAGAAGAAGAAGAAGAAGAAGAAGAAGAAGAAGAAGAAGAAGAAGCTCTAGGTCGCTGGTTCGATTCCCGTCCGGGCCGGATTTTATTCTAAAACAGATA
>NW_007439394.1:0-422 GCF_000475195.1 Diaphorina citri
GCCTTAAGAGTGACTAAAGAGGGCAATGTTTGATTGGGCAACAATAGAGATGTCTTTAGAGGTGGAGAGCCAATGTGATGCTGATGGTACAGTATTGTTATAGTTGTTACCCATAGTATTGTCTATTCGTCTATTGTCATAAAAGGACTCTTTATTCTTAGCCGCCATTGTAAATACGGCATATCAAATAAAATGAATTAACATAGAAAAAAAAGGCATAAATGATTTTATGTCAGTGTGCTGCTTGGTATTTACACTTCCTATGCATAAACTTATAGACCAAGGAAGTGACGTCACTTTGCCAATAAATACTAACTTAAGGGCCAATGACAGCCAGCCTAGTAAACTTGGAGGTTGCCTGCCTTGTAAGCGGTAGGTCGTGGGTTCGATTCCCGCCCGGGGTGAGCTTTTTCCTAGACAGA
>NW_007439395.1:0-422 GCF_000475195.1 Diaphorina citri
TGAGTTCCTGTGATATGTGTGAACTGGCTAGGAATAGTGTTCTAATGAGTGGATTTCCTCATGGAGTGAGTATAACATATGACTTTTTTTTATCGAGGTTTAAGGTCAATGAATGACTAATTAATTGCTCGCCTGCCTTGTAAGTGCTAGGTTGCAGGTTCGATTCCTGCCTGGGGCGGATTTCACTGTAAAGAGATAAGGTTCGTTCTCGGAACGGCTGGCTTTCTCCTATCCTGACTTCATTCTCTTTGCTTTCGGAACGATAAGACGATAAGAAAATTTGAGCGAGGTTATTCGTGGCAATATTAAACTTTTAGTATAATTGAACAACTTGTTCTAAGCTGACGGTCTAAATAAAGCACTACTTATAGGTACTTATATGGGTGAATATTTCCAAACAACGTATTTCGCTGTCGCCTGAA
>NW_007439396.1:0-422 GCF_000475195.1 Diaphorina citri
AGTAGTAGCCTACTGCTGGAGTAAAGGGACTTTTCAGTCCTATGCGAGCAGTATAAATAAGCACTATTATTATTACTAAGGTCTTATCGTCCTGAAATCCAAGAGTGAAGGGCAGGATAGGAAAGGTAAAAGTTCGTCCCGGGGCGGAGTCGACCTAGCGCTTACAAGGCAGACGCGCTACCTTCCAAGCTACCTTGTGGTCCTACTTTTACTATTGACCATTATAAAAAATAAATGTAATTTCCTTGTATTATTATGTCACAACTTTGGTGGTCACTGCAGCATTGTAGGATTTTCCAAATATCTCAAGAATCCCAACATCCAATGTTTACCTACCATGCTTTCACCGGTCGCTATGCGCATTTATATTACATAGCTACTCATTTTCCTCGCGAAGCTAAGTGGGCCCCGCAACAACCAGT
>NW_007439397.1:0-422 GCF_000475195.1 Diaphorina citri
GGGTTGTTTTAAAATAATGTGAAAGCTCGCAAAAGATCAGTATCATTTAAATGCAAAGGTCAAACGTAGACTTTGTATGTTGGAAAAGACATTAAGGGGGTAATGGGATATTGAGCTCTTTCTTTTTGGGGGAAAAAAGAGCACACACTAAATGTCAATGTGAGACAATACAATAATACTGTATGGGTGCTCCTATCTCGTATTATAGATTATAGCTAGATCCAGTTAAGCTGTGTCCACACATAGTTGATGGACGAGGTGAATCTATGTTGTCGAGGCAGTGTACGGTTTCAGTCGACATCGATCGACGGCGTCGATTATGTGTGGACACAGCTTTATATTTTATATCGTCAGCTCCCATGGCGTAGTGGTCACTGCGCTCGCCTTGCACGCGGGAGACCCGGGTTCGATTCCCGGCGGAG
>NW_007439398.1:0-422 GCF_000475195.1 Diaphorina citri
TTGGCTACTCCAGGATCCCCGACCCTATCAAACGCACCAGACATGCCTTCCCTTTGTACTACAACTCCTGGTGGGGAATATGCGGAACAGGAATGGAATTCTACACCTGGAAATCCAGGAATTCGTTTGATGAATCAGGAACTCAAATCTACCACAGCTCCTGACGTGTATTCGAGGGAGCAGGAATTAGAACTAAGCACAATGCTTGCTGGAGATTGATGTCTGTGCTGGGCACGATTAAGGCTCCGTTTCTTCCCTCCTTGGAACTTTTCCATTTTCATGGTGGTCTTCTGGAAAACATGTTACCTTGTTCATTTATTGTCTACTGTGTGTTGTCATGTTTGTATGGATTTACCTAGTTGTTTTATCCCCTTGAATCCACGAGGCCTTTAGGCGTTATTTTGAGTTCACTTGAATCTTGT
>NW_007439399.1:0-422 GCF_000475195.1 Diaphorina citri
TTAAAGTCCCCCAGCCAGACTAAGCTGGTATACTCCCTGTGTTAAAGTCCCCCAGCCAGACTAAGCTGGTCTACTCCCTGTTTAAAGTCCCTTAGCAAAGACCCAAAGACTTCAAGATCCTTTATTCATTCACATTTTATAGGTAGCGGAACCTAATTTATTTAAGCACAAATAATTTTAGGTAAAAATTGAGAAGTCAAAAATGAGAAGTCCCCCAAGAAGCAGAAAGCCCACAACAATAGAGCACCCACACCACTGAAATATCCATTTCATTCCCTAACTCGTGCTTTATCAAGGGTAAACCTCTCATAGTAGATTCTAACTTATCGAGATCATAATTGGAGATAAGTTGATAGCAAAGATAACGATCAACGATTTCGAAGGGAATTTTAATGTGAACGAATTAAAAAAAAAAAAAAAAA
>NW_007439400.1:0-422 GCF_000475195.1 Diaphorina citri
TGAGCTTATTGGGGTTGATTTTTTCCACCCCTTCCCAAAATACGACCCTGAACCTAAATATATTTATTATGTACAATAGCTTACATAATACATACATAGGTATGTACCTCGATATAAATCCTTAAAAAAAAGTAAACATAATATTTTTTGTTTACCATAAAATCCCTGTTATTATTCTACATTTATGTAACCACACAATACACGTTTTCTATTACTGTTTTGAGTGTTTTATATTGTAGGTACCCCACACCTAGGTATTGTTGTATTTTTTAAGTACCTAATTTGTAGGGATTGGAATAGTAATGTTATTTTTATTGTTATTTTATAGCAATCTGGTACAGCAGTGTTGTTGTTGTTGTTGTTGTATCTCAGTACTTGTAGATGTTGTTCTTGTTGTTGTAGTAATTTTATGTATATTATAC
>NW_007439401.1:0-422 GCF_000475195.1 Diaphorina citri
GTATTTTGTTGAAGTCAGTTGCAAGCTTGAAGTCGACGATTTTTCGGTCCTTTCCGCGATAGGTGTGAAACGAGAATCAGGTTTGAATTCGGACCGAAATGGACCAAAAACTAACTAATAATACGGAACCGAATGAAACACGTGTTCGTGTTACGTATGAAACTAGCCTCAAGGTAGAAACACTACCATCACGTCATGTCACGTGAACTCATGGGGAATAAGAAAGATGTAGTTAAAAAAAATTCAAAATTTTCCCATATTATTGTAGGTAATCTCGTTCAGGACAGACACACTACTGTTATCACGTGACGTGACGTGATAGTGTGTTCCTACCTTCATTTGTAAGTTCTTCAGGGTTCCCATAGGGGCCCTTTTCCCTAAAGTTCACTGAACTTTTAATGAAACCACCCTGTAAGAGGAAG
>NW_007439402.1:0-422 GCF_000475195.1 Diaphorina citri
CGGGCGGGAATCGAACCCGCGGCCTAGCGCTTACAAGGCAGACGCACTACCAACTAAGCTAACTAGGCTGGCTAAAGATAAACTTTAGTTTAACTTGAAATGGAAATCTTGCCAAATTTCATGAAATCTAGCCAGTTATTTCAAGAAATGACATGAAATTGGCAACATTTTTCGTCTTAAGTCCAACTAAAGTTTAACTTTGGCCGCAATTGAACCCGCGCCCTCCTGTTTACCAGGCGAGCGTCTTGACCGCTACGCCACCGAGGTTGTGAGTGATAAAAAAATCTATTATCTAATTTCGTTACTATTCTTTTCCGTAATGTACCCACACGTCTGGGCACTGAGAACCATAATAATATGACCAGGTTCCAAAAAAGGACCTGACCAATTTGGGTACTAACGACTCTGCCGGAAATCTGCAG
>NW_007439403.1:0-422 GCF_000475195.1 Diaphorina citri
AACAATGATACATATAAAATTGAAGGATTTGGAGGAGCAAATGGCAATATTCATATTCATTTCATTCAATCATATCATAAGCTTTTGGTTAACAAGTAAGAAATGTATGTACCCACTTATAGCATTGACAAATATGTCAAATTGCATTACATGACTTATTCGGCTCAATGCTACAGTTATGCTAATGGGCACACCAATTGAACCACAAATCAATAAAAGTTCTTACACAAAATACACATTGGACAAATTTGTAAGGAATTTGCATTCTAACAAGGGTTCAATCGGTAAAGTTCATGCTGATTAAACCTCTGAAAACTATTTACTTTCAATCAAACCCAATCAAATGGCGGGGAAACTTGGGATGCAGAAATTTCAAAGTTCATTGCTAAAGTTATAAAACTGACACGGCGTTCGCATAAAGA
>NW_007439404.1:0-422 GCF_000475195.1 Diaphorina citri
TTGATTAAATTTCAGCAATGGTACCCTTATGGTATCATTGATTTTTAATTTGATAATGCTTGATGAACTGTGTACTGTACCCCCATTAACCGCATCAAGCTTCCAAGCTTGTTCCAATGATCTTAGTTCTTATACTTGATAAATTATTCAGAATTGCAAATCCTTCACAATCGCAATGCCTAGGTGTGCCTAGAAAACTGAAATGTGGATTTAAAGTTTCAAATTTCAAGTACCTACCTACCTAGATATTGTTCAATGATTATGCCTCCCTTTAGACAAATTTCAGTTCGAACTTTGACTTAATTGAGCGAGAAGGAAAGTTCGTTCACTGATAGAAAATCTATAACAGAAAGACTTTAACAAGACAAGGAATGAATGAACTTGGTTCCACGTTACAACAGATAAACCAGACTCCAAAGATT
>NW_007439405.1:0-422 GCF_000475195.1 Diaphorina citri
GCCGTGCCAAATTATTTGAATTTTCTTTTCTTTTAGTTAAATCGTTTTATCCTTCAATTTTAAAGTCAATTGTTTCTAAAAGTCACAAAGTTGAATAGACCTTGAGAAAACGCTCAAATAGTGAGAAATCAGGCAATTTTCACCCAAGTTTTGTACCTATCCAGAAAATGTTTTGGTGCTCCATTATCTACCTATGTACATTACTGTTATGCTCAATAACCACTATGCATCCATCATACAGTAAAGAAGATTTACATGGTATCAATCAAGGAAATCATATATGCCTAGAAAAACATATCTTTGACAGGATACAACACCTGAGACTTCTCAAAAAAGCAAACACTTCCAGAGGTAAGAACAACAAATATAATCTGCTGAAAATTCTGAACTGGAACATTGAAGGTTTCAAAAATGCAACAAAT
>NW_007439406.1:0-422 GCF_000475195.1 Diaphorina citri
TTCCGGTCCAAGGTGTCCGCCGTGGCCGGTGACTGCTCTCTCCCCGGACTGGGTCTGAGTGAAACAGACCGTGCTACTCTGGTGAAACAGGTCAACATAGTGTTTCATGGAGCGGCCACTGTGCGGTTTGATGAGCACATCAAGATGGCGGTTAAGATTAACGTGTGTGGTGTGCAGGCGATGTTGCAACTGGCGCGGGAAATGAAAGACTTGAAGGTGAGGTTTTCCGTTTCGAATTAAAACAAAATCTTCTTATTTAGGTATTTGATTATTATTATTTTCTTAGCCGATCGCACCATATTAAATTTGTGGCCAATTTTACGTCATCAACACATCACTTACTCACTTACGCTGTCCATTAATATTTTCCTATAGTTGAGGCTAGATAAAAAGCGCCATCAAGGTGCAATTAAAATGTGTTT
>NW_007439407.1:0-422 GCF_000475195.1 Diaphorina citri
GATTCTTAAATTCAAAAGTACCCACGTTGAAGGCACTAGTTCCTAAAGGTTCACTGAAGTTAAGCAACGTTGAGTGTGATTTGTTTCCGGATAATTCCGGAAACAAACTCAGATTTGATCTCAAATACTCGTAGTACAAGCGCAAATCAACAAAGCATCCCCAAATCACGATCAATGCTAATCATTGAAACCTTGAAAAAGAGAGAAATGAGAAATAAAATTTAAAAAGAAATAAGGAATAAATGAAAAAAGAAATTAATGAATGCTTCGTGCTACAAAGACTATAAACAAGATTATTCAATTAGGTTTCCATTCCATTCCATCTCTTCTCTTTCTTCTTTCTTACAATAAAATGTAAGAAAAAAAAAGAAGATTAGAAGAAGGAGAAGGAGGAGGAGAAGAAGAATAAGAATAACAAGAAG
>NW_007439408.1:0-422 GCF_000475195.1 Diaphorina citri
TTTTTTTTTTTTTTTTTTTTTTTTTTTTTTCAATTACATATTTTTTGTACCTCGAAACCGCTTTTGCTTCATTCACTTCAAGACACATTTCTGTTTATTTATTTATTCACAACAATATACGGGCGGACCCTTTACTATCTACATAGAAATGTGAGCCCTATCTAAAACCTAAAAAAAAAAAAACCTACCAGTAACTAAAACATAAAAAAACAATTCCCTGTTACATCCATGCCTATCCAAGAAAGGAAAATTTCGATAAAAAAAAATTCGGCTCCGACCGGGATTCGAACCCAGCACCTCCGAGTCGAGAGTCAGTGCTCTTAACCACTCAGCCACAGATGTGGGCTCCCTGGTCTATGTGCTTCTGCTTCACAACTACCCTTCTCTCTCCCACTCCCTTCATCTACTTTCCCCCCTCCCCC
>NW_007439409.1:0-422 GCF_000475195.1 Diaphorina citri
CTTGAAAGTTCAGGGTTCCGCAAAGATGTTCACCTTTTGAAAAGGGTTCCGCGGCCCAAACTAATTAAGAAACACTGCAGTAGGTAATATGTAATGTATGTATGTGTATACAGAGATGATAATGTGAATGTGTATTTGTGTGTGTTCCTTGACCGTGTATTTAACTGTATGGAGCTGATCATTTTGAACGAGGTTCTACAACTGGACGATTTTCCTTTAGTTCATCTCTCTGTTTGTTTGTTTCGCCATGACTCTCAAGTGGTTTGTGCGATTTTAATTCCAATCTTCACTTGTTAATCCCCTGAGATCGCGCCAGAAAGGTGTGTCCACACTAGTCAATCAGTCGTCCATCCATATCGATCGACGGCGGTCAACTGTGTGTGGACACACCTTAACATTGCCTATAATAATAATAATAATAA
>NW_007439410.1:0-422 GCF_000475195.1 Diaphorina citri
TAAAACGTAGGGATGGGCGATATTTATAAAAATATCGATATTTCCGATATCGATATATCGAAAGTAAAATATCGATATCCGGAAATATCGATATATATCGCCCATCCCTACTAAAACGCTAAACGGCGATGATTCAAGCTGCAACAAGTGAGACTTGTGGGGGGAAGTGTGTGTGTTTGTGAGCAACCTAATTGGACCTCTCCAGGTTCACAATACACTCAAAGTGCTCGCTTAAATGTTGAAGCAAAAAAGTCTGCTGTGAACATCACACGATTTTCCCTATCCTGTTAACCGTTTAGTCAGAAGGGCCGAAAATCTCCAAAAAGTGGTCAAAATACCGCTATCCGCTGCCTTGTCATATTTGAGAGCTGCATACCAAATTTCAAGTTTCCAAAGTTCTCGACATATTTTGTTTACAGACA
>NW_007439411.1:0-422 GCF_000475195.1 Diaphorina citri
AGACCCTCCTACAAGTACCTACATAGTTATGTAAGTAGCTAATTTTGAGATTGAGACCCTCCTACAAGTACCTACATAGTTATGTAAGTAACTAATTTTGAGATTGAGACCCTTCTACAAGTACCTACATAATTATGTAAGTAGCTAAGTAGGTATGTACTCCATAATCTTTATAATCCCCCCAGGGGTAACTTCGGTTATAGGGGATCTGGTGATACCTGGGTCCTGAGTCCTGAGCAAGTGATAGTATTAGCCTGCAAGATCCATGTATGAGGACGTCCCAGGTGAGTAATGTATTGCACATGTCATGTCAAATAGCAATACAGGAATTATTGGCCAAACAAGTTCTAGAGGCCGGCTAATCCCCGCTATAGTGCTAAAATCTAAAATGCTACCTACCGAGAAATAAAATCCGGACTTTT
>NW_007439412.1:0-422 GCF_000475195.1 Diaphorina citri
TGAGCATTCTCAGGCACATCGGGAAAGAAAGAATCATCCTTGAGAACAATGGTATCATGACTAGAAGAGGAACCAAGACCATCATGTGAGTTTGATTTGGGTACTGAAGGTGGAGGGGAATCAAATGAATAGGTACTCGCACGTGTAGACAGAGAGGTGCCATTCCGAGGCGGCTTGACGAGTGGAGTACTAAACTCAAAATCAGAAGAAGATGAAGTGGAGTTGTGACCAGATGGAGTGCGGGGTAGAGGAGAAGACTTGGCTGATTTAGAGGAAGAGAGTGGTGTGGTATTGGCTGATGATCTCTCGGACGCAGATGACCTAAATGCAGGCTTGACAGAAGGACCAACAGGAGAGTGTCTGGCGTGGGTGAAGGTGCCACCAACTATAGAGGTCTTATCTCTGCTTAACTTGAGAGTAGC
>NW_007439413.1:0-422 GCF_000475195.1 Diaphorina citri
CCTGAAGGACAACACTCACAATATTTCCAACGAAGATCGAAAAGTGAGTTTTACTAATACTCTAATTTACTTTCCTTATTATAGGATAAGGATAGTAATGTATTACGATTACGAATGTGACTCAATTCCCTTCTATTTCCGATGCGTTTGGGGGGAAGTATTTACGTGTTAATTTAGCGGCCTGTGAACACGTTAGGTAAAAGCCTGATTTGGCTTGGTCGAGCTCCGAAAAGATAATAATAAACCTATTTCCATCAAATTCAGTTATTATCTTGGGAAAAAACACCTTTGTATATCGGTTATTTATCTATCAAAATAATAATGATTTTTTTAAATTAAAATGGCCTAATAGTGTTGTCTTTACATTTGTTAATGACAACAATCTTCTCGATCTCTCTGTTACAGCAAGAACTGGGTCACAT
>NW_007439414.1:0-422 GCF_000475195.1 Diaphorina citri
CAACAACAACAACAACAACAACAACAACAACAACAACAACAACAACAACAACAACAACAACAACAACAACAACAATAAACGGTAATAAGAAGATCTGTAGGTACCTACGTAACCTACTAATCATGTTAAAATACATGCTTAGAAAAAAGGAGTGCTTTGTGAAAAAATTGCCTGCGGCATAGTAGATTTTGAACTTTGATCAGGCTGCGTTTCTGAAAGGTGAAACAAAATTATCAGAAAATTGCCTTCGGCGCTATAATTTAATCCCCCACAAAAACACAAATGTGAAAAAAAAGGCCAAGTTCCTATCCAAAAATGTCGGCCTATAAAAGTGGTGAGATAGAAAATAAAGGCCAAGCCTGCAGTCCCAGTTTTTCGTGCCTTATGAATCTTAATTCCTTCAACCTTCTCTCAGTTTCAAC
>NW_007439415.1:0-422 GCF_000475195.1 Diaphorina citri
CGACTGAGCTACATAAATCAAATAGTGGAATACTCCGGATGTCAATCATACACTGAAATGAAGAGGAAGACTTCTGATCGAAGAGCGTGGAGAACTACAAACCAATCTGAAGATTGATAGTTATGATGATGAGCTACAGTGATAGATGTGTTTGATAGAAAGCTTATCTTTATGGAAACGGGAATCCCCGACATTACCTAATTGGCTCAGGTAAGTACACTAGTAACCCAACTGTATACGTTCAGGATAATCTTATATGTATAATTATATTCTTAATGATAACACATTCACATTTAATTGAAAGAGTTTATCTGTTCTTGGAAGTTGTAATTATCTATCAGTAAATATGTATTACTAGCTGAATTCCGTCGCTTCGCTCCGGAATCCCGCTAGTTCATCCCGAGGCATGGCCAAACTTGTGG
>NW_007439416.1:0-422 GCF_000475195.1 Diaphorina citri
CAAGTAGTTGTGAAATGGGAACAGCATCTACTCTGCCCGGTATAAGGTTTAAATATTCAAGTGCATCTATTGTTTAAAGATCTGTGATTTGTCTATTATTTATTAGTAGATTTTACCTGTAGGTAAATTAAATCTGTGTAGATTTTTATTGATATAAGGTCTGGTTTTGTATGATACCTATCTCTTTTCACGGATAGTTTTGTAAACTATAGTCAGTTCACAACTTGAACTGAGACAATTTTAATTTCCTATACAACTTTTGCTATTTGTACCATTTAGCCTAAATGTCAGACAAATAGGTAAAAGTGTCTAAATTTTATTCAGCTTTATTTTCAGTTGTTTACGTTATACCAGTGGCGTAGCGTCCATATAAGGCGTGTATGGCGGCCATACACTCGAAATTTCACTCAAATACCCTTAAA
>NW_007439417.1:0-422 GCF_000475195.1 Diaphorina citri
TAGGGTTGAGTAGGGGTAGCAAATAATGTAAACAAACCACGACACAGGGTAGGTGTAGGTACTATGTTAGAGCATGAAACACATTTTCTGCTTACAAAAAAGCAGAAAAAAGTCCTTCACAGTATTCTTTTTTATTCTTCTTTGTCATTATAATTATGTGAGTCACTCATCCTCAGACAGTCTGACAGACCCGGTTGAGAGTCAGAACGTGCGTGGACTTAGGTCTCTCGGCTTCGGACCTAGGTCTTTCGGACGGTCTGACAGACCTACAGGTCTTTCAATAGGGATTTACGTAAGTACAGGATTGATCTCATGAACTCTTGTTTAACAGGCGACCACTACAACACCGAGGCATAGGTACTAGCAGAATGTAAACTCAGTTGAAGTTGAAAAGGAATTTTAATTGTGTTAAGCATAAATGC
>NW_007439418.1:0-422 GCF_000475195.1 Diaphorina citri
TAGAACTTGTTCTCAAACAGATAAAAACAAACAACAAAATTAGTCAATAAACAAAACCACTCTACTTTAAACAGCTCGTGAAAATCTACAGTAGTTCAGTGAACTACTTAGAAGTGAACAGAAGAAGAAGAAGAAGGAAGAAAAAAGTATCTACAGAAGGCCCAAATTTCCGTTAAATGACGAGCGTTTCTGCAAACTTTCATCTAAATCGGATGAAAGATACCTATTAGGTACAACCGGAACTAATCAAAGTTTAGGTAGATATACCTAATGCAGTAGGTATATGCATACATAGTATAGGTACGTATAGTAAATCCGGTCATTTCGAATCATGCAAGGTTGTCCACAAAGTGTCAAACGAGATGCAGATATAAATCTTAATGTCGACAATGTCCTCACAACAATACCTATATGAAATCTAC
>NW_007439419.1:0-422 GCF_000475195.1 Diaphorina citri
GAGCCTGAGTACGCAATTTGAAAGTTGTACTCGACCTTCTCATCTGCATATCCGATGTTCAATTTATGATTCGGTTCTCCTTAACATTCAATTTCTAAACCGTTCGTCCTTGACCGAGCAATTGCATTTCCTTTCCAAGAGCCACTCAGTACAGGGTGTGGGTGAAATTAGGATCGGCTTCATAGGGTGCTCCGAAAACGCGATACCACTGGGCTTTCAAAACGATTGGGTTATGAAATGACCAATATTAGACAGGGGTCAAATAATGCTTGTCCATGATAGCAAAAAGAAAAGTTCAATTTTAATTTCAGTACCTACTCTTGAATAGACTGTAATTTTTATTCGTTATTTTGTTTTGACTGTAGATTTCGATGATTTAGTTATGAATTATGGATTTATGGGTCTTTTCTGGGACATCTGGA
>NW_007439420.1:0-422 GCF_000475195.1 Diaphorina citri
TCTATCAAATTTGGACTTTTTCAAATATTGGCTTCATTTCCCTCAACTTTGGCATAATTTATTCGAACTTACTCCTTGTATCTGTATCTGTGAGGCATATGGAAAATACACTTTTGAAAACCACTGTGACATAAACATAAGTACTAGAAGGATTTGTATTCTAAGTTCCATGATATGATTTTACGATATGATTCAGAATTCTAATAGTAGGCACTAAAGCCACTTAGGCACAACCATACCGCGCGGTTAGACTTCTGCATTTCTGCGAATCCAAGCGCTGATCTCATTTCGTCAAATTATATCCTTCACATCGGAATAATACTTAATTATGACCAGGTTATTACTATGACCAGATTGTTCGGTGTGTAATTATTCGATGATGTTTACCGTTTATCCATTGATGATTATCAAGTGATGTTCAT
>NW_007439421.1:0-422 GCF_000475195.1 Diaphorina citri
TTAAAATCTTATGTACTTTTAGTAAACATTTAAAATCTTATTTTAGACTTTTGATGTCATAAAATGATGTCTTTGCGAAGTAGGATTTGTTTCTTGGAGGTTTTAGCAGTTTGGAAACGTTAACAGGAGACGCCCCAAGAAGAGCGAAAAGGAGACAAAGAAGTAGAAGAAGAAGACGACGAAGAAGGAAAAAGATGAAGAGGAATCCGAAGAAGAACTTGTTTTAATAAGTATCTTCATGAGTAGGTAGTTGATTAAAAAATTATACCTAAAAGAGCATAACTTTTAATACAAGAAGCTAACCATTATTTTCAATACAGAGCTTGATGATAGAGTTTCCCTCACTTTTACTGCTTTCTAGGCGATTTAACTTTCTACGGTTTCAGTTATGGCAGTAAAGTTTTTACTGACCACCGTATAAG
>NW_007439422.1:0-422 GCF_000475195.1 Diaphorina citri
ATGACGTGGCGCTTCAAAATTATCAGAACCCTGAAAGACTTTGGCATAAATGGTTATATGCTTCAATACCTTTGTAACTTTCTCAATAACAGAACTATCAAAGTCAAATGTAATGGCTCCGTTTCTACTAGTTTTCCCCTACAGAACGGGATAGTCCAAGGGTCGTCCCTTAGTCCGTTGCTTTTCATTGTTTTTATTAATGATCTCCTAGATGTCGTTAAGGTACCGTTGCGGCGGCTGTTGTTCATAGACGATTTTCTGATTATCGCCAGAGGCAAAGATATAGAAACCTTAAGATCCCGCATTCAAAATACTTTAAATGGAGTCCTCGAATGGTCAAAGAAAAATGGGCTCATTTTCTCCACCGACCCCAGCAAATCTGCTTGTATCAATTTCACCAGATGCCGAAACCCTACTTGTCC
>NW_007439423.1:0-422 GCF_000475195.1 Diaphorina citri
TTTGAAAACCGCTGCAACGCTGTATGAGACTATGTAAATGTAAAGTCTCTGTTTTGGCTTTCTTGTAATGAGGAACTACCTAATTATGAATGTCTGTTACAAATTAGATTTATTTTGTGATAAGAAAACCTAAAGCAGGTTAGAGGGGTAAACGGGTAAAGTATTGTGCAATGCGAGATGTCAAATGTCAAGTTGAGTACACTACTAAGAGAAACGTATCATTATAGTACGCCGTTAAATTATATATGAATATGCAATGTGCTCATCACATTTGACAAGATGAGATCAGCTGATTGCCGGTGGCGGTAAATTTTAAAATGAGAAGGGGAAGCTTATCTAATCAGTGGAAAAAGTTCATGCGAGGTCATTTTAGTGAACTCGGCTAGCTCAAAACTCAATTTAAAATCGTGAATAATCAAGAT
>NW_007439424.1:0-422 GCF_000475195.1 Diaphorina citri
TTTCTTGACCCCGCCGGGAATCGAACCCGGGTCTCCCGCGTGCAAGGCGAGTGCAGTGACCACTGCGCCATGGGAGCTTCTCGTTTTGGTTCTGGTTATTATTTGCTGATTTTGGCACTCGTGGTCCTGATGGTCCTTCAGTCCCGATTGTGGTTCAATGATCATCTGACTCAGTCCCGGGACAGTTCAGTCCCATGTCTTCAGAATCTTCATACTGGGTGCCACACCAGATACAATAGCAGTGTGCTGATCTCAAATAGGAATTGAGCGATGCAAGTTTTTCTTCGGCCTGTAATGAAAGAGGAAGCAGAGAAATTTAGGAAAATAGGTTGGTCCAGTGGTAACGCGGTTGGTCCAGTGGTAACGCGCTTGCTTGCCATGCAGAAGGTCCCGGGTTCGAATCCCACCATCGACAAAAATTT
>NW_007439425.1:0-422 GCF_000475195.1 Diaphorina citri
TAGACCTGAGAACGGACCTGATCAGGTGTACCTGTCAGGTCTACCTGATAGTGAGTGGCTGTCCTAAGAAACCTGTACGAAACATTTGGTTAGGAGCAATCGCGTGCTGCTAGCTTTTGTCGGTCCACTCAGGCTGGGTGATATAAATGAGAGTTGGGTTCACCAAAATTTAATGGGCAAATTGCCTCTACAAAATCTACTCTCTGCATGTCTCTACAAAAACGTATTAACAAGCAAGGCAGACTTACAGTTACAAACAAACTATAAGTGCAAAATCGTCCAAGCAAAGCGGCGACCTAGCGCTTACAAGACAGGTGCGCAGCCCTTCAAGCTAACTACCTATGTATGTCTCCGGTCTGTTCTGATTTCAGCATGACAGAGACATTATCCATAGAGATATCAAGGCTGAAAACGTATTCCTC
>NW_007439426.1:0-422 GCF_000475195.1 Diaphorina citri
TGGTCGTTTCAAGGCTTCACAGCATTTCTTATAAACTGATGGAGGGATTCCATCTGGGCCTGGTGGTTTATTAGTTGGAATTGATGATATTTCCTTCCTTACATCTTCGTCTGATATGCTATCAATATGTAAGAAATTATCTGTCACTTAGTTAAAATTAGGGGAATACTGAGATGGGGTGTCATTATAAGTTCGGATAAAATGCTTTGCAAAGGCATCTGCTATTGCTTGTGGATCAGAGAGATTTTTACCTTCATATGTTAATACAGTAGCTGCTTTAGTATTTTTTTTGTCATTATAAAAGTTCCAGAATTCTTTACTGTTGGTTTTAATCTTATCTGTTGTTTGATCTACATATGATTCATAATCTCGCTTTATTTCTTTCTTTATTTGTTTCCTTAGATTAGCGTATTCCGAAAGTT
>NW_007439427.1:0-422 GCF_000475195.1 Diaphorina citri
ATACTGCCGGCTAATACTAAATAGTCCCCTTAGGCCTTGTCTTCACAAGTTTACAGTACCGAGCTTAGTGTGTTGTCTCTAGTCTGTTTCGTTTTCCGGAACATCCGCATTGACTGCAGTTACCTCTGTTCACTATTTCTCATCGTCTTCAATTGTTACTCTTCCTAGGTCAAGCTAGATATTTATTAAAAGATCTAGCTTCTTAACTGCTTTTTTACTACTTTTATTTCATTGATTTCTAGTAGCTCGACATCCAGAAGCAAAATTTGATTTACAATCACAGTTTGTGAAGTATAAAGTATCGCAGATTTTATTGTCTCCACTCAACGTAATGGTTTTTGTCCAACTGCAAAAGAAGGTCAAGACGACTGCTAGTGCTTTTTTCATTAACATTTCTCTGTCAGACGGCACTCAATATGCCA
>NW_007439428.1:0-422 GCF_000475195.1 Diaphorina citri
GTGTCATTATTGTCTGGAGTAATCTCTGTTATTAAAAATATTTGCTAGCCTGTTATTATTATGTAAGAGTGGGCATGTACACATACCTATGTCCTGTTGTACTGTCTATATCTTAAGTACTGCTGGCATACTTTCAATTAGGCTACCGGTAAGCCGTTAAGTAAAATTAAAAAATTAAAGGTATTAGTCGAGTTGAACAAAACTGTCTCAGTAATTAATGCCACAAACCATTTCCCCTCTACAACACGTCTTCTTTGATAAACACACTCTCTTAGCACAAAATGCTTATCACAAGATATTAGTAAGGGAAGGTGAGGGAAACCATTCAAGTGCGTCCTCGAGACAAAAGTGTTCCATAATAAATACATCAGTCAATGACTTAAGCGATATTCATTTTCAATAGAACATAATGTAATATTATG
>NW_007439429.1:0-422 GCF_000475195.1 Diaphorina citri
TCGATTCCCGCCCGGGGTCGAATCCTGAAGGATAAGACCTTAGCAGTTACAGTTCCCTCTATCAAACCTCCTTTTTTTTAAATATCTCATTCGTTGAATTAAGAAAGTAGTAAGTCGTTTAGGAGAAACATTAGTAGGTTAATAAAAATTCTGGTACTTACGGGCAAGGTTCCAACCCGTAGCTTCTTGCCTTTGAGTAGTTCATTTTGAAGCTGCATGGGTTTCTTCAGTTTACACCGAAATGAGGTGTCATTATGGTAGCGATCTTCATATGGGAATCCATAAACTAGAAATCGTAGGATATCAGGAAATTAGTTGTGGTGAAGCTCAGGAATTATTAATTTTATTATAGTTTTGGTCATTTGGTAAAACTATTAGGAGGCCGCTCACATATTTTAGTGGATAGTGGATACCTATCACAT
>NW_007439430.1:0-422 GCF_000475195.1 Diaphorina citri
AAGAAAATTAAAAATCGGCTCTTTTCAATTCCTCTCGAAAGCTTTATTTTTATTTATTCATTTAATTTTTGGTGTTCTCACACCACACCTAAAGCCTGGTACACAAATACACATCACGTTGGATAAATGGTTCTTGTAGACGTGAAAATGGTATAAAATTTGTGAACTAAAGTGTATTTTCCTCACGCAAAGTTTTCGGAAAGGGAACGGGAATTGGTTCCCTTTCCGAAAATCGAAAATTTCTCAAAAGAAAATACTCGTATACCTACCTGTATGTATACCTATCAGGAAAAACTATAAAATAATCTGCAATAGGTACCTACATCGTTCGATCTTGGAAATTTTGTCATCACGTTGTCTAACCAACTAACCAGACTGAAGGAGAGTGTTTTTTTTTTTTTTTTTTTTTTTTTTTTTTGGGG
>NW_007439431.1:0-422 GCF_000475195.1 Diaphorina citri
GAAAAACTAAAAAAAAAAAAAAAAAAAAAAAAAAAAAAAAAATGTACCTACCTAGCTGGGCACTGCTTTCGTATTACTTCAAGGCTTTAACGTCCTTGTTTTTCCTGTTTTCAATGGAAATATTGTTGATAATCAAAAAGTGTCCAAGAGATTATGGTCCGATTTTTTTGTCCAGAATCTGACCCAATTTTTTCTCACTCGAGTATAGCTGGGCCATTATCTATCGTCTGTGTTAGTCGATGCTCTCTATGCTTAAACATTGAGAGTTGCATAATTTCCTTCCTTCCTCTTGCAATAATGATTGGTAACCAGTGAACTATAAGTAGGGTCAGTGTGCGTACCTAGGGACAGAAATTAAACTTTTATTTTTCTTTTTTTTTTTAGTCCCGAATTTCCTTGTCCTTTTTAATCGAGAAGTAAAT
>NW_007439432.1:0-422 GCF_000475195.1 Diaphorina citri
ATATCATAAGTGGTTAAATTATTTAATTTTTTGATTACTCACAGAGAATACCAATTTTCTTCCCGTTTGTCCTCAGCTCTCCGTATACATATCAGTCAAGAGACCAAGAAGATCCTAGACACCTTCGAAACATTTGACTTGGAGCTACGTGGTGATGTAGAACTCAAAGGCAAAGGTGTAGTGACCACCTATTGGCTCTTGTATTGTTCAGAACCACCGCGAGGTGCTATGTCGCCACAGAATCTGAGTGATAATACCGAGACCTATCCTTACCCTTTGATATTTCCCGAGTTGACTATCAATAAGTAGAGAGATTATAAGAAATAAGTACATAGATAGCTTGATAAGTGTCTCTATTTCTCTAATTGAAGAGTTAATCATGGATAAGTAAAGAGATCACCAGAAATAATTAGAGAGCAAAC
>NW_007439433.1:0-422 GCF_000475195.1 Diaphorina citri
CTAACACAGTCTGAGATGACTGTGAGCTTTATTTTTCTCATGTACTTAGTAAGTAAATCTTCAAGAAAATGTCCTCACGTTTTATTCAACTCAAACATAAGTAGTTCCTTACATTACTGAGTGCTGGTCTGTAGGGACATTTGGGAGTTACCTACTTACCCTATGTAAATAAGTGAGTAAGTATGTGAAATTTTGAAAAGTTGAAACAGATCATACCTAATCAACATAAGTAATAACCAGAAAATGTAACCCACTCATGTACCTACATAAGTAATAACCAATCAGACATGAGTTCCAGACCTAAAGCAAAAATGTCCCACTTGTGAGCACTTAACGACTTATCTGTCAATAGTCAATAAACACCTAAGTACCAAGGAATTTAAATAGGAATTTCCTTTGAACAAGGCTTTGGTACCTATCAG
>NW_007439434.1:0-422 GCF_000475195.1 Diaphorina citri
AGAGTTGACAGAACGAGAGAGGCGGGATAGAGAACACAAGAGAAAACTGCTTGAACTTGCCAAGGAACATGACAAGGCAAGAGAATTGGAAAAAGTTCAGAGGTGAGTATAGAAAAGTTCAGTTTAGGTAAAAATAGGTGAGATGAAGGCATTAGAATATTGTAAAGAATTTAAGAAAAGATCCTCTCTCTTATTTTTTCTCATGGACAGCATATCTACACAAATCAAGTTGCAAACTAAGAGTAGCTCTGATAATCTTTGGGTGTTTTTTCAGCAGATTTGGGTGTTCACAACAATGCAAATAGCATCACAGTCTACAATAATTCATGTCTTTTTCAATTTTTCAGGTATTACATGCCCAAAGGAACCAAGGGTCCAGAGAAATATGAAGAAGTTGATGAAAAGGAGAAAGTACCTCATTA
>NW_007439435.1:0-422 GCF_000475195.1 Diaphorina citri
ATCTTGTTCAAAATGGGGTTCTTAACTCAGTGATGTTCATTTCAACAAGCTACAACAAGTTATAAGAAAGTTATGGGCAAATCAAAAACGTCAGGTAACTCTGGGTCACCCTGTATTAGAAATACAATTAGTTATTATACAAATAATAATAAGTTTGTATGTATTTGTTCACAGATCACAGAAGTAACTTTGAACTTATTTCTTCATTCTCATCAAATACAGCACTGTACTAAGAATATCAGATTGATAAATGGTCGGTGTGCCCCTGTAGTTAGTCCTGCACCTTTCTTCGTATTTTGTTGTTGTTTTAGCGGCTTTAGCTTTCGCCCAATGGTGATGACAGAAGAAAGAAAGAAAGAATCCTTCATGTTTTCGAAACTTCTATTCAGTTGCTAGCGGGCTGTTTTGGAATGAAAAGCTGC
>NW_007439436.1:0-422 GCF_000475195.1 Diaphorina citri
ACGAAATGTTGCGAGTCCGAACTGAAATGTTTAGTGAAAGTGCTCGCCAGGGGGCAGTACGAGCGTTGAAAGCAAACTGTGGTCGTCTTGATCAGGATATCATGGCTGGGAGCTTCAGGAAACTCACTGTGGATTAAGTAGGAAATGTATTGATCAAGTGTCAAGTGTGGGCACTAATTCAATGGCTGCATGGGAGCTTCAGGAAACTCACTGTGGATTAAGTAGGAAATGTTTTGATCAAGTGTGGGCACTAATTCAATGGCTGCATGGGAGCTTCAGGAAACTCACTGTGGATTAAGTAGTAAATGTATTGATCAAGTGTGGACACTAATTCAATGGCTGCATGGGAGCTTCAGGAAACTCACTGTGGATTAAGTAGGAAATGTATTGATCAAGTGTGGGCACTAATTCAATGGCTGGGA
>NW_007439437.1:0-422 GCF_000475195.1 Diaphorina citri
GATTTAGGTTTGTCATGTTATTACAAATCCATACAGTCTGTACACAAGGTTTTGATGGATTCTGTATGTAGGTACATAGCTTAGGTATATTGCCATCTGTGGAGGTAAAACTGGAGGTGAACCTCAAATAGTACATCTTGGTATTATTCCAAGATTTCCAATACCTATTCAGGCCACCCGCTTTCTGAGGTCTTTGATGACGGGGTTTTACCCTCCATTCCGCGACTACCCGCCTCCTCACTGGTCATCACATTAACCTCACCGGGCCGGAGTGAGGACAGAGAAAGTCAGCAGGGGGCGATTGTTCAGACGGTCACCCACCCGGATACCAACCTTGTGCAAGATTACTTAACTTCAGTGATACATTGGGAACTGCTACATTCAACGTTCTATCAGGCTTTTTAGGTTTGAATCAGAGTAAA
>NW_007439438.1:0-422 GCF_000475195.1 Diaphorina citri
AAAGATTTTTTGGAGATTTTCTCTTACGTAGCGTACAGCTTAACTCCGTACACAAGACGCCCACTTTGAGGTGTAGAGACAACAGCCCCAAAAGATGGGTTAAACTTATACGAATCTACGCTACGTATCGTAGGTAAGGTATAGCGTAGCGTAATTAGCTTGGTAGGTACTCGTACATGGTTGGGATTCCCCTCCCTAATGAATGCTTAGATATTTATGGTAAAAATTCGATGTGCTTTGAAGCTGCATTTTCTCTTGAACTCGAGCCCGAGCGCTCTAGACAGTAGAAAAAAAAACTAAATGTTTCAAGTCAATCACTAAACTTTTTTCATGTTGTCAACTTTAAAAAAAGCTTGGAAATTCAATTAGCTAAACGAGGACGTTGTAATAAGAAGAAGCGGAGTATTGTTCTACCCACGTCT
>NW_007439439.1:0-422 GCF_000475195.1 Diaphorina citri
TCCCCCCTCTTCCCCCCCTCTCTCTCCCTCTCTGTCGCCTTTCTCTCTATTATCTGTCTAAAGGTTTTTTACTGCTATTAAAAACAAAGTATAGGTACCAAGAGGTGGATCTCATACAAGAGATATTTTTATAGTCAAGAGAGACAATAGCGACTGGCGTAGCTTGTGAGGTTTCGAATTAGGGGAAAAAATCTGAATGCCTTTGTTAGAGCGGTTTTTTTTTTCATTAGCTTTCTCTCTCACACACACCCTCTCTTTCTCTTCCCACTCCCTCGCCTTCTCTATTTCTCTCTCTCCCACACTGTCTCATACACCCTCTCTCTCTCTCTCCCTCACACACCCTCTCTCTGTCTCTCTTTCTCTCTTCCACTCTCTCTCTCCCACACACACCCTCTCTCTGTCCCCTTCCTTCACTCTTTTCT
>NW_007439440.1:0-422 GCF_000475195.1 Diaphorina citri
GTGGTTGCCTTCCACTCAAGACTCTATTAGGAGTATTAGGTAGATACCTATTATTACGTATTTTATCTTTTCATTATTACCTACATAGCTACATACAGTGTGCTAACAAGTCATTCTCCCTTATTTACGCTTAAAAATGTTCTCACCTAATGGCGTGACAAGATAGCCTGACGTGTGACGTATGTCGGTTAGTCACGCTTCCAACCCATATAAATAGGTAACAGGTACCGCTGTCATACACATAAAGTACTCCATCCCATAAATCCAAGTACCCGTGACATACACCTAAGGTACATGGCGTAGGTTCCTATCAGTTTTCATTAGAAATATTCTAGTGTCATTCTGTCATAACTATTCTAGTGTCATTCTGTCATAGGAGTGGCGTCTCCTAAATGGAAACGGGGGAAGCACCTGCCTCGGTG
>NW_007439441.1:0-422 GCF_000475195.1 Diaphorina citri
TCACAGCAGTACTCCAATTGGGATCGAACTAGAGCACTGAAAAGAACTTTAACTGTCAAACGGTTGCGGAAGTTTTTGATACCCAGTAGACTAGAGCTGATTTTTTCTTCGCATTGGATATAATCTTATTGACATGCGCTTGGAAGTTCAATTTACTATCTACCAGTACTCCTAGGTCTCTATGTACATGTTTCCTAGTGATGGTACTACCGTTAATAGTATAATTTTGGAGGCGAGTATTATGTTTCCTGGTAAAAGACACGACTACAGTTTTTCCTGCATTCCACTGCATTCTATTTATAAAGCACACCACTGGGTAAAAGCATCGATGTCTTTTTGTAATAACAATAGGGATGGGTAAATATTCTCTGAGTCGATTCAAAGAGTCGAATATTTCAAAAGAATCGTGAATCGCGATTCTT
>NW_007439442.1:0-422 GCF_000475195.1 Diaphorina citri
AAAAAAAAAAAAAAAAAAAGATTTTGATCGGCTCCAGCGGGAAAGACATTCAGTCAGATGGGTTGAAAATAAAGGTATTACAATTCGTTGATTCGAGCAATTCAACTCACGTCAGGGTTCGTAGATTCGTTTAAGCTAAACCCATCTTTTGGGGCTCTTTGCCCCTACACCTAAGATTGCCTTCAAGCAAAAGTCCTGCCTATTGATTTTCAATAAAGTGTAGGTCAAAATTTGTTGCGCTACCGCGCTTCTTAATAATATTAATAATCAATTTGGTCGTTCATCGACCGCCAAGAATGAAATCCACCATCTTATCACTCATCTTATCGTTGTCTTCTGGTTCTAGCTAATCAAACTGGACAGTGATATGAAGCCTGAAGTACAAGTGGACTCGAAGGAGAATCTAGTGATAGCCAGGCTAA
>NW_007439443.1:0-422 GCF_000475195.1 Diaphorina citri
GCATTATGCTACTGCTCATATCAGAGCCGTAGCTAGCAGGCTGGATCGGGGCTGGAAAGAGTTCGCTGCGGGTCTGGATGAACGAACCGCGGTCCTTGCATTGTCAGTCCTGTTTCACCACAAGGCTGAACAGGTAAGAGTTAGAGCACTTTTTTATGGGGTCTAATGTACTTTTACTCGTGCATCACTTCTAAATCTAACTGCAGTAGAATCTCGATTATTTGAACCTCCATTATTGCAACTCTCTATAATTTCAACCCCAAAACCAGTTCAAAATAGCGTATTTATTAACCATTTTGTTCTTTTGTATCTAAATTTTGCCCCTTTTCCATTGTGTTATCCGGAATTTCAATTATTTCAACTTTCGATTATTTCAACTACCCTCGGCCCCAATTAGTTGAAATAATCGAGGATCGTGTGTT
>NW_007439444.1:0-422 GCF_000475195.1 Diaphorina citri
ACCTTAGGCTTATCTACCAAGCGTCTCATACTAGAGTTCAACACGATAGAAAAGTGATATTTGGTGGGTAAAGTCAGAATAATTCAATGTTTCCAAATTGAATAAAATTAAAAAAAAAGTAATAACTTCAAGTTTCACCCTCACAGCTGAATTCTTGCCTGCCATCATAATTGAAGAGCTGGGTGCAAAAAGGGAAATATGGATTTTTTGCCCTTTTTGCGTAAAACGGTTTTTTCAATAGAACGTGGTGCGCTCTATCTTCCAGCGTTTGAACTGCAGTGATAACTTTATTTTTCGATGAGTTACAGCATTTTGTGTAAACATACTTTTCAAGGATTTTGATGGCCAGCCTAGTTAGCTTAGTTGGTAGTGCGTCTGCCTTTTAAGCGCTAGGCCGCGGGTTCGATTCCCGCCCGGGGCGG
>NW_007439445.1:0-422 GCF_000475195.1 Diaphorina citri
CCGTCACGATCCGAACTTATTTCGTGACGACGTCGACATCAAGTACCTTCACCACAGGAACCCGCAGCGGGTCGGTGGAGGCGGCTATTGTTATGAGTCGCAGACCGTGAGTTTGATTGTTTTTTAATATATTCCTTCCTTTTGTAGTTAATATCTTAACAAACACTGAAACGATGATTTTTACGACACAAACGATTAGGCTCATTAAAACAGCGAGTTTCGAATATAGCCGGGTCAGCTTATCTGACCTGGTTTTTGGAAAAACCAGGATCATCGGCTTTTCAAGCCCTATGCCATTTCTACCTGATTAGATCTTGTGTTACTTGAGTAAGACAGCTTAAGAAAGGTCCGTTTTCCCATAGCTATACTATCCCTGATAGGGCTCGGATTTTTTTTTTTTTTTATTGATCGATTAATCGATT
>NW_007439446.1:0-422 GCF_000475195.1 Diaphorina citri
TACTCATTATGGAGTACCTATGTTATACTTTCAGTGTTAGAACTGCGGCATTCCGCGGGTAATACTTGTAAATCCCGCGAAATCCCACGCGAATTGGTCACATCCCGCGTGAGATCCCGCGGGATTCAAAAGCCTGCGGGATTGCTATCCCTACACACGTAGCACTGGTCCTAAGGCCTAACCAACTTTTAAAACTATCACCTTATGAAAATCATTTTTCATTTTTATTTTATTATTATTATTTTCAACTATAGAATTATGAAAAAAGTAACAAACTATGGCTATCCATAAAATATTTTTAAATGATAAAATTATGTAAAAAAAAAGACAACAGTGGGATTCGAACCCCACCCCACCCGCTCATCAGTTAGTCAGAGATCACACTTCTTACCACTCGGACACGCCGACTTCTGTCTCTACGA
>NW_007439447.1:0-422 GCF_000475195.1 Diaphorina citri
CTTCTCTCTTCGATTTCGGGACGATAAGACCTTAGCAGTTACAGCTCCCTCTGTCAAACCTCTTTGAAAAAAAAAGCATGTTTCAAAACCATCTCAATCGACGCGACGGTCAACATGAGGCAATATGCAGTAAAAATTTTGCACTGCCAGCCTAGTTAGCTCGGAGGGTCACAGGTTCGATTCCCGCCTGGGCCAGATTCTATCCTAAACAGATTAGGTTCATTCTCGGAACGGCTGGATTCCTTCTAGGTATCCTGTTTTCTTTGTCTCTTCGCTTTAGGGGAGATAAAACCCTGGCAGTTACAGCTCCCTCTATCAAACCTCTTGGAGTGTTCTTATTATATTGATATGTTCTTGGAGCATGCTTCATGTTACTTAGGTGTAATTGCACCTTATTTTTCGGAGGGGTCATCCAACCTCAC
>NW_007439448.1:0-422 GCF_000475195.1 Diaphorina citri
TTTTTTTTTTTTTTTTTTTTGCCTGCTGCCATATTAAAGGTACCTAGTTACGTTTCCAGGTTTTATTTGTGTGTGTGTCAGCTTTTTTTAATATTCCCATTACGCCCACTACCAGTGGCGTAAAATAGAATAGAATATACCCTGTTTATCCTGCTAGAATGAGACTGAAAATCCCTTTACCCCAGTAGTCTAAACAAGGTCTCCTATATTTTATAGGTTCCAGGATATAGTACATAATGTTACATCAGAAGACCTTGCTTAATTTTAAAAAAGAGAAAAATAAAAAAAATATTCCCTGTGTGGTAAAAGGGGTCTATGAACAGTCTCGTTAAAATTGCATTGTCTATAATGGTGGGTCCAGACTTGTGCAATGCAACGTGCAATGCAATGAAATTCGTTAGTTTGGACGTGTTTGAGAAAGT
>NW_007439449.1:0-422 GCF_000475195.1 Diaphorina citri
AATATTTACATACATTTAATATGAGTGATTTCAACTATCTATGAGCAAATATTTACATACATTTAATATGAGTGATTTATACTCAAGGAACTTTCATATCAAAATCTGTTGATCAGTTGAATCAATTTAGCAGATGTGTCAGTTGAAAGAAACGAGGCCAAGTGTTCCCCGGACACCTTTGAATTACATCCAAGGTTCGTTCTCGGAACGACTGACTTTCTCCTATCCTATCTTCCGTATCATTCCATTTTCTGGTCACTTAACTACATAGTTTCCTTTCCCTCTATAAGCGAAGCAACGTTGAAGAGTCCGACGAATGCAATTGAAGGAGACATCATGCTTTTACAGTGTTGCCAGATGGAAAAAAAATATATCCCTAGATCGAAAGAAAAAAGTCCCTAGATTTTGGAAAAAGTCCCTAA
>NW_007439450.1:0-422 GCF_000475195.1 Diaphorina citri
AGTGGTTGAGTGGAAGAGCTTACAGAGAGAAGGGGGACAGGATAGGAGAAAGCTAGTCGTTCCAAGAACGAACCTTATCCGTTTAGGATAAAATCCTCCCCGGGCGATAATTGAGGAGCTGGGTGCAAAAAGGGAAATATAGATTTTTTGCCCTTTTTGCGTAAAACGGTTTTTTGAATAGAACGTGGTGCGCTCTATCTTCCAGCGTTTATATTTTACTGATTTATAGGTCGACCAGGTTTGGATAAGTCCTTCTATGGGGACAAACAGACAGACAGACACCGAAGCGAATACAATAGCCCGTCCACTATACCTTTTGTTATTACTATCGTAATAACCAGAGCCCTTCAAACGTCATAATGTCATGATATCATACTAAAACGTCATATTTTAGCTTTTTTGGGGAAAACATCATAAAACGC
>NW_007439451.1:0-422 GCF_000475195.1 Diaphorina citri
CAGACCCATCTCCCTTCTCAGCTGTACAAGCAAACTATTAGAAAAAATGGTCAATTCAAGAATAAACTGGCACTTAGAACAACAAAGCCTTCTTAACCCACACCAATGTGGAGGACGCAAACATCTAGCAACTACAGACCTCCTGACATATCTGGAAAAAGAAATAGCGACTGGAATTGCACTTAAGCAACACACTATTGCAGTTTTCCTGGACATACAAAAAGCATTCGACCTCACATGGAGAGCAAAAGTTCTATACAAAGCCAGCCAGATGGGCATACAGGGAAACATGCTTGCATACTTGTCTAACTTCCTCACAAACCGCTCATTCAGGGTCAAAGTCAACCGCACTTTTTCCAGCCCA
The DNA here is from genome assembly GCF_000475195.1 of Diaphorina citri. Taxonomy (NCBI): domain Eukaryota; kingdom Metazoa; phylum Arthropoda; class Insecta; order Hemiptera; family Psyllidae; genus Diaphorina; species Diaphorina citri. The sequence continues at coordinate 365 of NW_007439451.1, forward strand.
AAACACCATGAAAATGGAATCTCCCAAGGTTCACCTCTCTCCTGCACACTCTTCAACA
>NW_007439452.1:0-422 GCF_000475195.1 Diaphorina citri
CGATCTCTTAGGCACTGTCTAGGTGTCTACACTAAAATCAGTCGATGTCGATGGAACAAATAACCTGTTGTTTGTGGACAGTAAATTTGGGAGAATTTCGCCTGCGGTCCCTCCTCAAAATCAGCACTGGTATCCGTCGTCCTTTACGCCACTGGAAAGTCTAATTACTAATTATCCTTAGGGCACATCAATGTCGTATTAATAGATATAGGTAGCTCTTATTACAGACATTGTACATGATAACATGATATTGTATGATCTATAATTCTATAGGTATCCTTGTTACATAATAAATGCAAATAATACCTTTCAACCTTTTGCAGAACCTCTCGGATTCACCTAATATTAAGGCCCGGTTTCTGACAAGACGAAACTCGAGAGTTTGAGCTCACTAACCGCGGAGTTTGCAAAAAGTGCGTTTC
>NW_007439453.1:0-422 GCF_000475195.1 Diaphorina citri
GAAGACCTACTTAGGAATGGATTCATGGAAGCTCCATTCTGAGTCTTTGATGTTTTGGGAGAGATCTAATTACGGCTTATACACCAACACTGATATGGTACCTATACTAATAGAAGGTAAGGTATGTCCATGTCCACTCATAGTCGACAGGACTGAACTGTCTCCATTGCCTCGACAACATAGATTCACCTCATATTTCAAAATCGATGTATGATTAAAGAAAATCGATGTCGATCGACAACTGGTATGGACACAGCTTAATATCTTTACGGCAATAGTGAAAGAAAAAGACTGATCCTAGATCGGAAGAGGCAATGACTAGCAATGAGCCAGCACCCAGCATCTCTAAAGATATCAATGTTGATTAGAAATTTATTCTTTATGAAAATTAATTGAACTTGAGCGTTAATTATTCACACTTA
>NW_007439454.1:0-422 GCF_000475195.1 Diaphorina citri
TGGTAGGTAAAATGGTAGTGGGTGATGTAAAAAAAAAACTTTGCGGTCCTAAGGGGAAAAAAAGGTAGGTTCCTAGATAAAAACAATAAATGAAAATAAATAATTAAAAACTTGTTCAATTTTATCAGTACTCTAGTCTAGTAATACCTAGGTACCTAATAATAAAGAACGAGAAAAAAAATGAGATAAATACTATAAAAATTAACATAGGTACCTAAGTGAATAGATGCCTGCCTAAATAATGAGAGAAGAAAGTTCCTCCTTACCTATTATTAAGCAAAAAACACAAATAGGTAAATGGAAATATACTGGAAAAGAAAAAAAAAATAGAAAGTAAAAAATATCTCAATTATATACAAGAAAAAAAAAAAGAAAGTAAAAAATATCTCAATTATCTACAAGAAAAAAGAGACAGTAAAAAA
>NW_007439455.1:0-422 GCF_000475195.1 Diaphorina citri
CATAGCACGAAACTGAAAAAAATCAAATCATGTTAATTATGGAACAACAATAAAATGGGAAATAAAGGTTTTAATGGAATGGAAAAAAAAAGTTTATACTCTGGACTTGTTAAGGTCAATCGATATTCAGGGCGGTATTTACCGAATCAGAATTGAGATCAATTTAGAATTGAGCTCTAATACCCAGTTCAATCCAGAACTGAAGCCAACTCCACTTCGTAAAACGCTTTCTTAATGGCCTGACCTTAGTCTAGAATCTACCTTATACCTTTGTTTCCTTTTAGCCATTGTTAAACTTAACTTAAGTAAAATAGAATCAGCTTTCTACTTACTTGAACATGATATCACTCTTGTTCATCTTATCCATGTGGTGTTCTTGCAACTCTTTCATGTGTTTCATACAGTCTTCTGGAGTGACCACA
>NW_007439456.1:0-422 GCF_000475195.1 Diaphorina citri
CGAGAGTGTTTGATAATTATTCAATTTGACTAAATGGTTGCTAGGGAGAGTAAAAATATCGATACTGGTTGCTAGGCAAATATCGATTTTTCTCGCCTAGGAAGGAAAACATACTTGGAGATTTTTCAGTTCGTACAGAAAATTTGTTCAGAGAAGTGACCAGAGAAAATTTAGGAAGCCTATTTTGAAGAAGCCTAATTTTGAGAAGTTTATAGAGAAGTTTTTTTATTTAGAAGTTTTGAGAAGAGACATTTAAAGAAGTTAATAGTAGAGAAGTTATAGTGAATACCTAGTTATTTGACATTGTGACATTTGAAGTTATTGTGAATAAAAATTACCTATTATTGTTGTTTGAAACCCTGAAGTTCCTCTCTGTGTGCCTAAGTTCATGAGTAACCCTTTAGGAGAACATCTTCCCCCAA
>NW_007439457.1:0-422 GCF_000475195.1 Diaphorina citri
AATTGAGTCTTTAGTCTTAAGCAAAGGATGAAAGGAGATTATTGGCTTTCAATGATATAAAAAACTACCTAATTACTCTATAAAGGGTGCTAATTGAAAAGTCCACAATTTTTTCCAAGTACCTACTTGAAAAACTTGTAGGTACCTAGGTATTTCAATGAAACCATCAGAGATAAAGTCTGCTTTAATTAAATCAAAAAATCTAATTAATGAATTTTATTTGTGGTAAAGCTCTTCAGAATTTGAAACTTTCATGTTTCAAAACATAATTATTAATTGATGTTATTGCCTAGGTATTTCAATGAAACCATCAGAGATAAAGTCTGCTTTAATTAAATCAAATGATCTAATTAATGAATTTTATTTGTGGTAAAGCTCTTCAGAATTTGAAACTTTCATGTTTCAAAACATAATTATTAATT
>NW_007439458.1:0-422 GCF_000475195.1 Diaphorina citri
CTTTTTGGAACTGAAAACATGCTGCATAAGAAAATCATAATGATACAAGAAATTCAGTATCTCTCTCTCTCTCTCTCTCTTTCCTCTCCTTCCCTTTCCTCTTTCGCATTTCTACACTACCCATTTCCCTCACTTTATCTCTTCCCGTTCAAATACAGTGTGTATTAGGTATTCAGTTAGAAAGTGAAGCTTGACACAATACATTATTAGAACGTACGGGGAGTTTTATAGACACCCTATATGATAAAAGTTAAGTAGAAAGCATGATGGTAACATGTTGTTAAGTTTCACCTCTCTCTCTCTCTCTCCCCTCTCTTTCTAACACACACTCATCCGGTGTGTCTGAGAGAGAGAGAGAGAGAGAGAGAGAAATTGTCAGGTGTGAAAATAATCTCTTCACTTTTCAAAGATGTCACTGTCAC
>NW_007439459.1:0-422 GCF_000475195.1 Diaphorina citri
CATAAATCGTTTTGTACAAAAAATGGAAGTCCTACAATGGATTCTTTTGGGGAATCTTTCCCAGCCATCTACAAGCAAACCACACGACATCAACATACAACCCACTTGGAAAAAGCAAATCTTACACAATGCTGTATATCCCGAGCACCACACTGAACCACTGACAGAAAACCTTGAAAATCTTGAAATTCTCTTTCTCAAGCAAGTTATAAAGGACCTCAATTTGCAGATTTCAAAACTTAAAAAGACCTCTCCCAATGAGGTAAGCTTGTGTAAAGATTCTGAATCTCAAACAATTTTAACAAATGATTTACCAGAAAATGTTGTTTTATCTGACATCATCAATGATAGAGATAAAATGAAAGCAGCTTTGAAAGAACTTGAAAAGATCAATAATGATGTAATGAGCAATTGTGATGAAC
>NW_007439460.1:0-422 GCF_000475195.1 Diaphorina citri
TGGTTGCATCATTGTACGTTGGGTTGTGAGAAGTATTGATGTCTTGTTAAAAATATCAAAGTTATTGATATTATTGAGGCCAAGTTGCCAAGTTCCTATTATTCAGAAGGTGCTTCGTTTAGTTGCTGACCAATTTTATCAAAAATGAACTAGACTGATGAATCTGATGATAGAAGATGATGTTGAATTAACATGATATGTTCATGTGACAAAAAACAGATACTAATTTGGTAAATATAGGTACTAGATACTTCCCCACGGCTCTGTAGTGGCCTATCTCCTCATTTCACAACCTCTTTTTCACCTTCTCTCCCCCTCTATTCCCTCCTTATTTTGTTTTTATTTTCATCTTCGCAATGTAATTCACTAAATGTAATGTGTTTCAATTTCAATAAACCTCCTAGTTACATTCTCCCTCCCCA
>NW_007439461.1:0-422 GCF_000475195.1 Diaphorina citri
GATAGGAGAAAGCCAGCCGTTCCGAGAACGAACCTTATCTGTTTAGGATAAAATCCGCCCCGGGCGGGAATCGAACCCACGAACTAACGTCAACACCTTAATGTGATGCGAATATTTCTCATTTTGGGATTGATCGAAACTTTGGAGAACCTGTAGGTACCTAGGGTTCTTCAAAGCCCTTTTTCCCAAGTTCTAACTATCTATCTCCTAATAATAGTCAAGAATCTGGAATCACGAGATACAAGAGAAGAGTCGATTGATCTCTCACAAATGAATTTCAAAGCGTCATACGTCACCAGCGTTCATGGAATTAAATTAAATATGATCAATGCTCTCTCTAGCTTTCTGACAAAAATAAACACCACGGTAAAGCAAGGAATATGTTCTACGCATAGGTACCGAGAGTCGGGGTGTCTTTGTCC
>NW_007439462.1:0-422 GCF_000475195.1 Diaphorina citri
ACTGGACCAGGTTCTATTCCAGATCATTTGCGTCGTTTCGATTTGAACCGTTTGTTTCATGTATATTGATTGACCTTAAAAAGAAAAGAGGATTGTGCGACTGACTATCTTCAAATAATTCATCCAGAAGATATCGGGCAATTTTGCAGATATCCGGATCATGATTTTAAATTGAGAACCTCAAAAACTGCTAACCACATGTACTAAATTTTCACTTGGTTCATAATAGGAGAATAGACAAAGCGTTCATTAGACCAAGAAATAAATCCGATCCATACCCCATTTGCCCATTACCAAGGTATTACCAAGTTTCACCAAATCGCCAAAGAGAGAGGCTTAGAGTGCGAATTAGTCTTATCCACCCACAGTCCCTTGAGATTTCGATCATTTCGAGAACGGCCTATCCGATTTGGATAATTTTT
>NW_007439463.1:0-422 GCF_000475195.1 Diaphorina citri
TCCTGGCATGTGAATAGGTACTATGTAATACATAAATTACAATGCAATGTACTTCTTACAATGTAAATAGAAGAGGTACCTATTACAATGGGGAAAATACATAAAACAAAACATGACTACTATGTATGTACCCACATAATTATTATGTTAGTGCAAGCATTGTTGTCTACATTTATGTACTCATTTATTTGTACATATGTTACTGTTTTATTTAAGCTAAGTAATATGTGCTTATTATTTGTGTAGGTATTTGACGTGCTTATATTGATCGAAGGGAATGAGTACTAAATTTTAACTCAACGATTTTTCCTGTTCTTCTACCTATGTTTGTTTTGTCATATCTTTTGAACGGTTTTTCCGATTTTGATGAAATTTAGCAAAATTATTCAACAAAGGAAACTTTCTCATGATACACAGTTTGG
>NW_007439464.1:0-422 GCF_000475195.1 Diaphorina citri
CCTCGGGGGAGAGTCCGGCCGAGTCCACGCAACATGAAGAGGTGAGTAGAGGTGTTTCTTTCTTTAGTGGTAGCCTGCTGTACCGACCTATGTTTCTGTTTCTCTTGGAGATTTTTCTTGTGAAACTAGGATATCATTTATCCTGCCCTTACTTATAGGACTAAAAAGGTCCTTTAATCTAGCAGTAATTGTTGAAAATTTAATTTATGGTCCAATTCTCTAACAATTCTGGAATGATGTTCGACGAAGTTTTTTATTTATAAAAAAGTCACCATACTGTCGAAATTTGGTACCTCGGCTGGGAAATTTGGTACCTCGACTCACGCCCTCCTATTTAACTGGCGAACTTCTTCAAGTTTTATGTAATTTTTCACCTCATAAGATGTTGTTCTGTTCTAGGCTGAATCACCCGAGATGGATCA
>NW_007439465.1:0-422 GCF_000475195.1 Diaphorina citri
TCGGCTGGGATCGAACCCACGCCCTCCTGATTACCAGGCGAGCGTCTTGACCACTACGCCACCGAGGCAGGTGGCGTACGGTTTTTATTTGTACGGTTTTTATTTGTAAAAAATTCCCCATTGTTCTACATAATAATTATCTATTTGTAGGTCTGTACTAGTGTACTGACTATTGTATGTAAATATGTTACCGGCGATCTATATAATAACGGCATTCTATAGAATACCTAGGAACCTACCTATTCTATATTATTCTATAGAATGCCGGTAACACATATACTCCATAAGCGTAAGGTATTGTATAGGTATGTACCTCTGCGCTTGCTTTTACTCCAATGAAGAACCTATTCCAGGGTTGTCCAACCTTAGGGCACCCGAGGGCCGCAAGAGACCAAGGTAGAGAGTTGGCGGGCCGCAAAAAC
>NW_007439466.1:0-422 GCF_000475195.1 Diaphorina citri
CCCTCTGTCAAATCTCTTAAAAAAAAAAAAAAAAAAAAAGATAGAGGGAACTGTAACTCCTAAGGTCTTATCGTCCTGAAAGCGAAGAGAGAAGGAGAACAGGAGAAAGCCAGCTGTTCCGAGAACGAACCTTATGTGTTCAGGATAAAATCCTCCCCGGGCGGGCATTGAACCCGCGACCTATTGCTTACAAGGCAGGCGAGCTACTCTCCTAGCTAACTAGAATCTAAGGATGGCAACTCTCAGACCAGGTCTGACAGTCTGAATCTGACAGTTGATGGGCATCTAGATAAAAAGAGAGAAGAGGAAGACAGACAGAGAGAGAGAGGAAAGAGAGAGAGAGAGATTGATTGATTGATTGATAATTTTTGCTTTATTTGTGATAATTTACATTTTGACATCTTGTAGTTCTTCCCCTAAGC
>NW_007439467.1:0-422 GCF_000475195.1 Diaphorina citri
CCATCTGAAATAGCTGTATCTTTAAATTCAGTACTCCCTATCAAAATGTAATAGTAATAGCTGATACTGCTTTTACCTACCTCGTAGTGGTCAAAACCCTTGTCTGGTAATCAGGAGAGCCTTGGTTCAATTCAGTCGTGATATGGGATTTTATCCTCAACATCGGAAATTTTCACCACAATACTAGGGTTAAGGGACTCTTTAGGAAATGTAGGTGCCTTCTTTAAGGGCGCTAGGTGGCTAAAATAGGACCTGACCAAGTTAGCTAACCGTGTACTTATTAAGTACCTGACTACGTATTTCTGCTGTACACATTCCTAGTATGTACTATGTATGTAGACAATTTGCCATTGATTTTATTTGTATGTACTTAAAAATTATCTCATCTCATACGTTATCCCGTTATTTTTTTATCCCTAAAA
>NW_007439468.1:0-422 GCF_000475195.1 Diaphorina citri
CAGGAATGTCACAAAAGTAGCGAAGAGGATGGTAGGAAGCGTGAAGCATATTTCAGACAAATTCAGAGTGAGGGACAGGCGAACTTTTTTGTTCACGAATCACACAGACAGAAGAAAAAAGACATTTCTCAAACGTCCCAGATCTAATATCAGTCTGGTAGCTATCTTATTGTCTGTGCAGTCTGTGGCATGAGACTCAGTTTTGACTGATATAGGTATGTTTTAGTTGTCACCCATTAGACACGGATAAGGGATAAGTAAGTAAGTAAGTTGTCACCCATTTATTTATTTAGAATTCGTTTGATAATCAACGACTATCAATCGACATCGACCTTAGTGTAGGTATTCGTCAATAACTTGTAATGGTCAACATGATAACATGATTTTATATCCATTTGTCCATGTCTGTAACTTTTAACATG